>NW_024043131.1:0-24932 GCF_014851395.1 Micropterus salmoides | reverse complement strand
TTTACTTTTGGGAAACACTGTAAAAGCACCATAATCCCTGCATATACACAGACTTGCATAAAGTCACATGTTTGAATACCTTTGGTAATGTGTAATAATGTAACAATTTACTGGAAGCTAGTTCGTAGCTGGCCTTCGACAGGCAACTTTTCCACCCGCTTTGATTACGCAAACTACATGAGTTCATGAATTCCTTTGGCCAGCAGGGAGAAAGTTAGCTACACATGCAGCCAAAAATAATGAAGGCAGTACATCTAGCTAATAAACAATTGTAAATCCAGTCCTAGACTGTTGGATTAAGGGACCTAAGGGCCCATTTGTTCTCAACTTGTATCTCAACTTTTTTTATCCCCAGGTCTTCTGATTCCCTTTCCACTCCTGCCCTCGCAGGAAGCTGAGGAATTTGCACTTGGTGAACAAGCCTCGCTGTGAGCACTTTTGTAAATGTAGCAACGCATTATTCTGAAACCTAGAGGGTGAAATGGTACTTAAATATCACAGTTTATTTATTGGATAACTCTGATCCTCAATCTTAAGGTGTAAAAATAAGACGTCGTGTCACATCTCTGGAGCTGTTTTTGGTAGCTATGGTATTTCAGTGGCTGCTGTAGTGACTAGGCGTCATCTAGTGCTAAACTGGCTGTGGCAGGCCGACAGCTGCTAGTGTCATGAACCAGTAAGCTGAGGAGGAGAACAGAACTACTGTGTGATGTTTGGTTTCTTCATGGAAGCAACAACCAAGAGACATTAAGATGCTTTATGTTGTTTACCTGTTTACTAGTTACATAGCAACAAGTTCAAGTGAGAGATATTGCATAAATCTTACTCTTGCACCTGCAACCTTAAATACACAGTCTAATGGATCCCTCAGGGAATGGAAGTCTTTTTTTGTGTGTGTGAAATGATCAGATAAATGAGCTATAAGAAAACACAAATGTGCATGTGTTCCAAAAAACATTTTCAGGGTAATTTGTATTTGAAAAGCTTCAAAATGCATGAAACTGCAACTCCTATTGTTTCTCGACCTGTAAGGACATTTCACTGACACGACGAGGTGTTGAGTTTGTTTGCTCAGACACACAGTAACACTGTTCATGTGTTCAAAATATTGAGTCGCTCCTGTCCAGCATTATCCATAAATAGGCATATACGGACATATACATATATGGCTATGATTTTAAATAGAGTAGACAAATAGCAAATTTCTAAAAAGACAAACTAATTTAAGTCATACATGGCTAGAGTGCAGTAAGTAAGAGGGTGACATAGAGGATGCAATAACCGTAAGAGAATTTTTCATAATAGCTTGTACTTCAGAAACATCAGTGTGAATTACCTCAAATCAGTTCTTAGATGATTCTAAAATTTCTAATAATGCAGTACCTGTTTAAACCAATAGAGGGCAGTATTAAAGTTTTTTTTTTTTGTCAATGTACCACTTGAGCAACAAAGAAAAAAATCTGACATCACAAAATATTAGCACAACCTGCACATATCCCAACCTGTTACAATAGTAAGGTAATTTGTGATCAAGTGTATTTTTTTATGTCCGTATAATATGTTAATTTTGCATGTTTCGTCATGAATTTATCAGCAAAATGAAGCTGTACCCTGTGGTAGGGATGCTACATCATGAGGTATTTGCTTGTAAACATATTTGAGAAACTGCAAATAGAGTTTTTGTAAAGCTGTATTTTTAAATTAGATGTAAAAATTCACATGTCTTCACTAATTTAGACACCAAGGCTTGTTTACTGAAATTATACACTGGGTGGGGGGTGTCCAAACCTATAAACCAAACAGGAAGCGATGAATCGACACTCTGTGTCGAGAAATCTGGATTCAAATCTTATGTGTGTCTCGTCTTTTTTTCTATGTTTTGATCACAGATAAGACTGGTAAACAAGATCAAAATCTATAAGAAATGTCAGAGTCGTTCAACTGTTCTCTCTCTCTCTCGCTCGCTCGCTTTAGAAAATTCACATGCTTGCCTTTTTTTTTTACTCTACAGATCTGCATAGGCAAAGTTTGCCATCACATTTTAAGCAGTTAAAGCCTTGCAACACATGGGAAACACAAGTTAACAGTAACCCAAGTATAACTACTTTTCTGCCTCTTTAATATAATAATAGTCAATTTCTTCCTACTATTTATAGATATCCATTTGAAATTCAAAAGTAGGACATTTTAATTTATTATTTTCTGTTAAATCATATTATTATAACAGTTATGTTTACATAGCACAATTAATTTATACTGTTTAAAAGTACAAGATCATATAAATTAAACATTTTGAGTCAACTTACACTGTTTGATGATAAAATCCCCGGAGCCATATTACATAAGTACCAAAAAGTAACACAATTAATAAAATTGTTAGATAATCTTTCCTTTAATAATAATCATTATGGTAGTAATAATACTTTTTGACAGAAAACACACAGAAAACCTCCAGAAGTAAGAGATCCACTCAGATAAATACTGAGTGACAAAACAGCATTTCTAATCTATTTGTGAACAGAATCACATGTTAAATTATTGAAAACAAGAATGAACACTGAATATTAGTCTTTATTGGCCATACAGCATCCACATAGGGATACAGTGGGTTTCTTTGCACCTGTTTTTGTAGCAGCATTAAAACAATGAGATCTGAAATATATAATTATAAACAGAAATATTAAGAACATGATAATGTATTAATTAAGAATATGAAGTACAGTCATCCTACCTTGGAATACAGTGCCTTCAAGTCCCTACACACCCGCTTTTCACCCCCACACATTTAAATAATTTGCCTGATTACAACTGTGTGGGCATGTACATATGGTACTTGATTGACAGCTCCCTCGCTCTTTTAGCTTTATTAGGGTGGAAAAATTAAAACCATCATCATTTCAAGTTTAGTTCAGTGATCTCACGTAAATTCCCAGCGTAGCTCTGCTCAACTTGGCCAGAGGTCTAATCAGCCAGGATAAGTGAAAACACCTGTGTGGCAATGCAGGGGCCTCAGTAAATTTTCCATCGACCTTGACTCCAGAAAGGTCTATTAAAGCTGTGTACCATGAAGTCTCCCAGCTGTATTTAATTTTAAGAACAATCAGAAAAGGTTACATTGACAGCACAAATTCAGTTAGAATATGACACGTTATACAATGTTTGCGTATGGAGGGGGATGACATAGAAATTAACCTGAAATGAAAAGGGTTTTCAAAGTGCCCATAAATTAAAATATGTGAAAGTCGTTAAAGGATTAGTTTTATTGGCCTTTCTTTATCGGCTTTCTTGCTGAGAGTTGGATGAGAAGATCGATACCACTCTCGTGTCTGTATGGTAAATATAAAGCTATACACAAACAGCCAGTTAGCTTAGCAGAAAGACTAGAGGGAAATATCTGGCTCTTGTTCACTAGCTAGTCTCTAACCGTGTCTGTCTGCTGTTTGGTGCTGAGCAGGTAATGTCCAGTGGGTTTTTAGAGCTTTTTCACTGAAAACAGCTGCCTGCTGCCACCAAAAACAAAACTATGAGAAAAGTGAGAGTAAACCAAAGCACTATAATGGCTAACATTAACTCAGCAAGCAGTGAACCTTCTTATAGTTTCCTGGCCCTCTCAGACGACGCCAAACCAGAACCCGTAGTTGAGTTTCAGAGTCACCATAAGCCTGTGACCAAAACATTTAAATAATTTAAATAAAGTTGAAGGCAGCCATCATTAATGTTATTCATTTTGCTTGAAATCTTCCTGCTATGATATGTCAAACGCCATGTCTCTTAACTTTATTCCACACCATGGCCTATAATTATCCATGTCTCCTTGTTTTGTTTGCTGAAGTGTCCAAAGAGCAGTTCATTAATTTTAAAAAGAGAGGACCCTGATTTTTCAATTTGTCAAAACTGTTTTGTTGTGTTTTTCTTTTCACACATGTCCCATCTGTATCTACAAGAGATAATAGTAATACTACGGGGATGTGTGTGCTATGTTTAGATGTTTTGGGGGATTAAGTGCAATGAAAAAAACAAGACAAATCTTTGTGTGCAACCTTAGCTCTATCATCAAAGATACACTGGACGGCCATCAAACACAGAGCAGTTTGAACGGCTGACAGTAAACACTGGGCAAGTGCAGCTTATTATATTGCAGTGTTAAGAAATGTCGAGTGGTAATGGCATAATTATCCCCACCTGTGAGTTTGTTTGCTTGTGTTACAACACGTAGCTATGGTTGTGAGATTTTCATTTCATATTTCACCAGAAACAAGATTAATGCTTTCCCTACATCTTACAGTGTGTGGCTGTTGTGGTCATGAAAATAGTGATGCTTTGATAACATGGGACTTAAGTGGTTGACCTGATGTCTCAATGTCTGTATAACTGATGTAATTACTCTTGACTGGTTAAATGATTAAAATTGCCTGGTCTTTGATTTGTGTTTTGTTTACTGCATTTTCTTCTAATTAGGACCAGTCAGCACTGAAAATGGAGAAAATAGAAACAGATAATTGTTTTTGGATAAATATTTTAAACCCCATTGAGAATAGTTTTTTTTTTTTTTTTTTTTTTAAAGGGTAACTCCAATCTTCAATTTGCTTGTTATGGTAAGTACTTCTCTTCCTGTGAAAACTGCCGAAAGTCTTCTGTGGCTCTGAAGGAGATCAAGTCTGAGGAAATAATCCTGGTGATGTCATAGTGATGTCATCAGGGTCATCAGGGTTATCTCAGCTAAGAGACTACATATTTAGAACAGAAAGCTTGCATTACAACCTAGGAACATGAGGTTTAAAGGAAAAATGTGATATTTTGGGAAAAAGGCAAATTGGCTTTCATGCTGAGTCAGATGAGAAGATCGAAACAACTCTCATTTTTATCTGTTAAATGGAGACAGTTAGCTTAGCATCAAAACTAGAAACAAGGTGGAAACAGCTAGCCTGGTTGTGTCCAGAGGTAAGAAAATTTTCCCACCAGCACTTTTAAAGCTCACTAATTAACACAGTATATCTCTTTAAATCATACAAAATGTGTATGAATAAAACCTTTTTATCTTATCTTTTCTGCTTATTGACAGAGCCAGGCTAGCTGTTTCCCCATTTCCAGTCTTTATGCTATGCTAACAGGCTGCGGATTCTATATTTAGCATGCATGGATCAATCTTTTCATCTAACTCTGCAATAAAGTGTAAAAGCGAACTTCCCAAATGTATAAACTATTAATTGAAAAGACATTTTAGGAAAAGTCGGGATATCTCATCCTTGGCTGCAAAGATTGGACCCAGTCTTTTTCAAATCTGTCTCTTCTGAATTTTCCAACTTCATAGGATTCTTGGTGGGAGCAATGCTAATTTGCTGGAGTACCCCTTTTGAAATAGATTTGTAAATAAATATCACACTGACTTTAATTTCAGCATCTTTACTTCTAATCTAAATAAAAAAAATCTTTGATCTAGAGAGAATTTTAAAGATGAGATGATAAATACACTGCTTTAAAAAATACTGTTTTTGTAACTTTTGTTGTCTACAGAAACAATATAGTTAAGTATAAGAGACACAGAGAGGATTTACCTGTTTTAAGAAAGAGAGAGCAACTCTCAAGTGAGCAACTGTGATGTCATCTTAAGTCCCATACGTATGCTGAGCTGTATCCTGCCCAGACAGAGGCAGACTGAGAGGAAAACACACCGGGCTGCTGAGAGGATATGATGCACATACTGAGAATTCTTGAAGACCTGCGAGCCCATGCACTGAACAATTCAGGTAAGATATAAAAACAAAACTGGCTTAAGGACTAGTCTTTCATATACACATACATACAAATGCAGCTGCAGCATCCGTCCACATGACATTACGAAAATATTGGCACGGTTCCTGCTCTTCATGTTTGTCATCGAAGCTGGGATACTTACTTGTATGCTGTAATGGATGCATTTTGTGATGCACCAGATACACTGATGAATAATTAAACATCCCATAGTTGTGCAGGCCATTGAATATCAAATCAGCAGATCACAAAAAAGTGACAATCCAGGAAACAGGATGGAGGCTGGCTTTAAGAGGGTCGCCCCTGCTGTGTCTATGCAGTGGGATGGGATGGGTGTGGCAGGTAGAAGCTTGTCCTTCCATCCCCATCAGTAATGTCATTTTCATTCTTGGCTAAACGTTCTCTGTGCACCAGCCAGCTTTGCAGGATGAAGGTCAGATGAGCAGGATCTGCACTAATGAACTGGGATAATTACCAATCATGCATTGAAATATCTGTGCCAGTGTGAAAGGGATAGTCAGCTGCATGGATTCCCTTGTGTAATTATTTTGAATATGATGACAAATGTTATAAAGTACACAGTATACACAGTTGTATATCACATCAGTGTAATGTTATTAATTAAAATAAGCAACCCCTGTCTGTTGGTACAGCTGTCAGAACTAACTGGATTCTTCTAGGGTTATATATACATTTTTAATACTCCAGACTATGAACACTTCAGCGAGTGGTTCCCCCCATTTTACCTCAGTATGTCCTGGTTACCCATTTCCTACAGCTCTCCTGTAGGTACATAGTTATTTAATCAGTAGCAACTGATCGGAACCCAGCAGACCAGAAGAATAAAACATGTTAAACCTATTTTGAAGTCCTTACATTGGTTGTCTGTCAGTGTTTGTACTGATTTTAAAATTATTTTGCTTGTCTTTAAAGCACTTCATGGTCTAGCACCAGCCTATTTGTATGACATGCTTCCAATCTATGAACCAGGACGGCCCCTCAAGTCCTCTGGCATGAAGCTTTAAGTTGTTTCTAAGTGCAGGACAACAACTTTTGACAAGGCGGCTTTTAGTTGCCATTAAAAATCTCTGTCCGAGGATCTGAGAGCAGCTGAAACTGTTATCTTTGAATGTATAAACCTCCTTTTTAGCATTATTATCAAAATGTTTTATGGCCATTGTATTGTAAAATAATTTAATCTATGTTATTTATTTTCATTTTTATTTATTGTAGTCTCAAATAGTTTTACTGTTTACATTTGTACTGTTTTGTTATCAGCTTATCAGTTTTGTCCTTTACCTTGAAAAGTGACAATGGATTGTCTAATTTAATCTGCCGCTAACTTAACTCCATTCGTTTATTTCCTCAGGCATATACATTACACCTTATTTGACAGCCATGCTTCATGAAGTTGAAGAGAGGATAACTAACATGAGACAGGAAGCAATTCATTTATCAGCGCTCTACTATGAGTAGGCCCTTTGGTGATCCTGCACCCAGCTAAAGCAAAAATCAATGTGCTGCAATATCATCAGAGGAGGAAACCACCAGATGAGTTGTGTCGTGGACTGAAAGACTGTAGCACTCACATTGAGCATATCTCTCTCAGTGGAAGCTCAGCTTTTATGCAAAAGCAGCCACTGTAAATATTTACATACCATGTCTGGCAGCTCATAGAGACGGAGAACACCTTGAAATAAGACTGGTTATAACATTTTACCTCATAATAACCCTGCAGGCCCTGCAGGCAGGGCTGAATGTTATACTGTTGTGGTTTCTTGGTTGCTGAAAACAAGAAAGAACTTGATCAGTAGCTGCACTCTTTGTTTTGTGGTACTTTGTTCTGCGCCTCCCTTTCCCTGCTTGTCCACTCCCCCCCTCACTTCAAGCCTTTTATAGAAGAAAACCCATGTTACAAGGAAATACTTACTCACAGGAATTTGCATTTACTAGGTCTGTGTTTTAAACACCAGTCATACTGTAAAACTGACTCTTTGCCTACATAGTATAAAGGTATAAAATATTTATTCAGTACGCATATATTTTACTAAACTTGCCAATATATTGCCATTTATGTGTTTGCAAAATATAATGATCTGAAATCTCTTGCTCTTAAAATCTATGGACAATATGTGATCATGTTTTTTTATGAAACAGCAATAATTGGAAATATATTTTACAGCACATTACAAATATACTGGATTGTTAAATGTAGTTCAATATATTAGATCTGGGTATATGTAAATATATTTCTGTTGCATAAGTTGCAGGTTTGTATATACGTACATATGTGTATTAGTGATGATGTTGCTTCTTGCCCTCACCTGTAAAATACAAAATAAATTAGAGAAGCTGGTGAATAAGCGAGGGTGAGTATGTATACTGACGCTTGTGTGGGGGTGTAGAGATACTTGTTTATACCTGTATAATCAGTCTCCTCACCTGTTTGTACACACGCCATGGGCTGTGCCATGTGTTCCCAGCTGGTTGACATGTGGACTGTGAGAGTGAGCAGGACGGGCCGCAGGGCCATGGAGCTCACCTCCTATCCACAGATGCTCCAGGGAGGCTACCACAGAGTAACTGGCCTCCACTACATGTCATCCTTCTCTGATGCTGAGGACTGCTGTGATGACACCAGCTCAGGCAGTTCTCTCACCTTGGACTGGCAGACACAGGGGACAGATGGCTGACACTCCTCCAACATATAAATAAAGAAGATAAAATTTCACAGGAGATGTGTATTGCAATAAAGTTGGTAATTGTTGTTGAATAGAAATAGGATCTGAGTGTAGTTTGTTGTTCTACAATTCTACACAACTAGTCTTACTGCAGCACTAAGTAACCAGTGTTATCCATCACCTTGATAAAAACCCCACAGAGGTTAAATACCTGGCACTCCCTTCTAGTCAGTTAGAACTGAAGATGTCTCTTGGATGAGAGGCGAAACTTCTTCAAGTATCTCCAGTCAAGTCCTGTTTTTTACTCCTTGGATTTGAATCTGAGTACTTCTTCCAACTCTATACTTAAGAAAAAGTATTATCAGCAAGACATACTTAACAAACAAAGAGTAAAAGTACTCTTATTACATTTATTTGACAGCTTTAATTACTAGTTACTTTACAGATTTAGATAATACCAAATATACATCAACAGACACTTTGAATTTAGTGACCTGGACACATTCAAATCACTTATCAAAACCCACCTCTTTAGATTTTAGATTAGCCTTCAAATTCAAATAATGATGCATTTCACCTGCTGCTATTTGGTAGTTTTAGCATCAATAATAATGATCCAGTAATATAACATGACTCTGAAACGGGCCATTCTTTATAGTGAGTAGTCTACTTTTACTTTTAGCAGGCTACTTGATATGATTCTGTGCAAATATATTTTTTTAACTTTAACTTTTTATTTCAAAGGTAGGACTTTTACTTATAATAGAGAACACTGCATTACTTTTACTGAATTGAGAGATCTGAATACTTCTTCACCACTGAGTAAAAAGCCACAGAAAGTGGAAATACCCAAGTGAAATATGTCAAAATTGTAAAAGTACAGTACTTAAGTAAATGTACTTAGTTACTTTCCAACACCCTGCTGTGATCAAATGGTTTCATGACTACTGCATAAAATGACATCATAGTGTTGTGAAATGTACCACCACCACCACTCATTTCCGAAATGTTCATTGTTTTGCAACCAACCTATATTTTGCCAGCAGTTTCACTTGAAATCACTTCCTTAGAACGAAAACCCTAAACCGCAAAAGCAAAGACATGCTGGCTCTGAAAGTCAAAAAATCCGACTCTGAGTCAGTTCATGAGCACTGAAGGGACAGTTAATTATTGTCAACTGAATTACTCAGACGTCTTAAACAAAAAAGGGCTGTCATATTGATGTGACTAAGTAGGCTACATTTACTCAAGTATAATTTTGCAGCCTATATACCTGCCCTACAGTATTATTGAAATTGGCTCCACTTCTATCAGCTACAACAGTGAAATGCTTCTCATATCAGGAGTAATCATCTGAAAATATAAAATAGGATAGACTTGCACTGACAAGGAAGCTGTGAACTTTTACTTTAAATACTTTAAGTAAGGCTACATGTTGTTGTTATGCTTAAGTAAAATTTCTAATCCAATTTACTTGTAACAGAGTTGGGGAGACCGGGTATGGTTGTAACACTTTTTGCTTCAGTAACTCTAACTCACTGAATTTTTTAGCTAGAGTTCTCAAATTTTTATACAAAGTACCCACATTTGTTCACTACAAATGGCACCAATTCAATCCTCTACAAGAATATGACAGACCTCGTGAGTTGATGTCAAATGCAATGTGTTCCCTTGTTACAAACTACCCCAATAGTGGGGTAGGTTGTAACACATGCTGGGGTAAGTTGTAACAATCACACAAAAGAATCAAAAATAGAGGCCACACTATATGATAAGCTTCCAAAACAGATAGTGATATCAAAGAACAATGTTTCTCTCTTGCTGTGACAGACTTTGTCTGATAACTCATGTGCATGAACAGTATGTGTATGTTAATTTATCTATAGAATAAACTTACTTAAAAGTATACTTAATAAATACTACTAAAGAACATCTCTGTACATCCTAAAGTCTAACTAAAAAAGATGTGTGTGGCTTGTTTTCACTGGTACCCAGTACCAGCACTTCTATATTTTACTCTTTGGCGTACCGGGACTTTCTTGCACGCAGACACTTCTCACAAGCTGCCCATGTGCCTTTCCACCCTCTCCACCCTTGGAGACCGAGTATGGAAAAGGTCGAGTGATGATACATACGTCAACATGTGTACAACATGTGAATAGGGAGTACTGGTCACAGTGCTGACAAATTAATGCTGGTAACCCTGGAGTGTGGGTTTGGTGGACCCAGACAGCATAGGGCAATCTGGAAAATATTAAATCCAATCCAATCCAATCCATTTTATTTATATAGCACATTTAAAAAAACAAAGGTTTACAAAGTGCTGAACAAGAAATAAAACATAAAAACACATATAAAACACATAGAAACACATAAAACAACAAGACTACACAGCTCTCATGCTGGGTTAAAAGCCAGGGAATACAAGTGGGTTTTAAGACGGGATTTAAAACATTCGAGGGTCGGGGCCAATTTGACCTGTGGAGGTAGCTCATTTCACAGTTTAGGGGCTGCTGCTGAAAAAGCACAGTTGCCCCTAGTTTTTAACCTGGTTTTTGGAGCGACCAGCCGAAGTTGGTCAGTAGACCTAAGTGACCGTGGGGGGGTGTAGACTTGTAAGAGGTCTGAGATGCAGTGAGGTGCCAACCCACTACATCTTAAAAACAAACAATAAGATCTTAAAATGTATTCTAAAATGGAACGGGAGCCAGTGGAGCGAGGCCAGCACTGGTGTAATGCTTTCGAGTTCTGGTTAAAAGACGAGCGGCCGAGTTTTGTACTAACTGTAAGCGTGAGAGAGGTTTGGTTAACGCCAATGTAAAGTGCATTACAGTAGTCCAGACGAGTTGAGATAAAAGTATGAATCACATGCTCGAAATGCTTACGAGATAAAACAGTTTTGATTTTAGATAAAAGCCTCAGGTGATAAAAACTGGATTTAACAACATTATTTATCTGTTTATCAAGTTTAAAATCATTGTCTATTTTCACACCCAGATTTGTCACTATTTCGCATATTGTTGCAGGTAGCCCAGGTCAACTGAAAGGATCTCACTGGCCCGAATGGGTCCAAACACAATGACCTCAGTTTTATCTTCATTTAGATGTAAAAAGTTAGAAGCCATCCAGGCCTTAATATCTTTTAAACACTCTAGTAGAGCAACACAGTCTCACTCCCTACTCGTCAAATGTCTGACGCATGGTCAAGGCTCTTTGTCGTCGCTTTTTAAAGACTTGGGTAGCCCTTTTGCATCAATTATTGACGTTTAGGGATCCACAGTTAAGTTAGCAACGCTTAGCAACAATAAATATGCAATATCCGGTTACACTTTCATAAAAACGTAATGTTTCGATACATTGCCATGTTGAAACGCGCATAATTAAAGTCGTGAAACGTTGCAGTTTCGTTTAGGCACAGAAAGTACTTGGTTGGGTTTAGACAACAAAACTACTTGGTTAAGGTTAGGAAAAGATCATGGTTTGGGTTAAAATAGCTATGTATGTCAATTAAGACTTAAGTTAACTAACGTTAATGTCAATTTAACTCACTCGCCTAAATAAAAACATTTAATGTTTTGTTTCGCACGGGACACAAACCCTGTTCTCCTGCTTCAAGGTCCGGGTTCTGGCCCTCTATCCACCCCAATCACCTCCTTACTTCGTCTTTTCTCTTAAATATCATACTTGCCTTTACCATCAAAAACTGACACAACAGGGCTTCCCTCAATACGTCGAACTATGACGTCAAAGGGATCCCTAGTGCGTCACAAACTGACGGTTATGGCTCTTGACCAAGCGTCCATATGTGACGACTTGGGAGTGAGACCGGGTTGAGTAGAGGTACGAGGGAGTTTTCACCTCTTTTGAGGGGCAGATATATTTGGGAGTCGTCCGCATAGAAGTGGTAGTACATACTGAAATGATCACCCTACTTCTATGTTATCTGTATTTGGTGGAACTGGTGTTGTTACAACTCTCCCCATGTTACAACCATACCCGGTCTCCCCTATTTCTACAGTGTGGTTTTGTTACTTTTACTTTTAGGTAAAATATGTGCACTTCTTCTGCTACTGTGCATGTGGTGTTTTAAGCATAGCCTTGGGGAACTATTTCTGTCATCATAAATGTGGGTGGAGGCATCACCCACAGTAGCCTACAAAAGAGCCTTCCCCCTCGGGCTTATACTCTCACTATTTTGCGGCTTTACGCACGCACCAACTTCGAAGCTCCACTTCGATATCAATACAGTTTGGATAGTTAATACAAACAATGGCCTACATGATAAGAAATGACGTTTTCTCCTGTTTTGCTTTCTACGCGGTGCTTCTGGTGATAAAAATGTACATTTTAGCAATAATAACGGGACAAGTAAGGCTTCGTAAAAAGGTGAGTGACTATGAACTAGAAAGAAGGCGCAAAGTAGAGAATGCTATTTTTTGCAACAAAGTCTCAGCACCGGAGAACTTTCACTGAACTTTCTTCTTCCCTGAAAGGCTTTTGCCAACCCTGAGGACGCGCTGAGACACGGAGGTTTACAGTTTCATAGAGAGGATCCATATGTCGAAAGATGCCGGAGGTAAGTAGGAGATTAGAACGTTTGACACTGTCACGGACATGCTTTTTGCTTGGTAAAGATACTTACTGACTTTAAAAGTTTGTAAAAACAGAGACTACAATTAAGAAAAATTACCAACAGGTCTTTTTTTAAATCCAAATCTTTTACTTATGTAAAAAAGTAAGGTGTTTGTGAAGATTCTCAGTCATCCAGGTCATAGTTATCCAAGGAGGGTTAAATCAATGTCAGTTGGACTTGAATGATCAGCTTCACTGGATACATAAAAAGTACTAATACCACATGATAATAAATACTCAAATAGGCCAACAAGGAAAAGTCCTGCTTAGATAATGTTAGGGAAGTAAAAGCATGTCAACAAAATGTACTTAAAAGTATAGTCAAGCATGGAAATGGCCAGCAAGTGTTACTGTATTGGAAAGTAGCATTTTACTAGTTTTAAGTATTTTAAAAAATGGTGGGTAGGTTGATCTATAACACTGCATCATATTTTTTTAAGCTTTCTTTGGCTTGGTACTTTGCATTGTACAGACCTGCATGTGCCAAGTAATATATAGAATTAAAGGAAAATCCATAAAACTAACTAATCTGTTTCCTGCGGAAGTTGATTTTCCAATAATTATTTTAAAATAGCTTTTTTTTCCATTTACATGCAACTCTTAATTGAGATCATATGATTTGTTGGAAGCCTGTTCGAGATGTGCTTTGTTTTAACTTGTCAAGAAAATGACAGAAAGCAGATGTTTTTCTAGTGAAAACCTTTCCTACTCTTTCCCCGTCTGTTTATAAACAGACGGCCAACAATTGACAACAGGATATATTTAAAAAAATCTGTTTTGCGATTTTTTCATGTTTGTGAATTGCTACAACATGACGTGTTCCAGCAGTCTATGAGCCTAATCATCACCCTTTTAATGTGTTTTAACAGGGCAGGTTCCCTAGAATAACATAATTAAAAATATTAACCCGGCGGGTGGAGAGGAAACAGATTATAGTGTGATGATAAGTTGTCTGACTGGGCTGCCAAAGGAAAAAAGTCACAGACGTCTGTGGTCTTACCCAGACTGAATTAAACTGACAAGTCACCTTATTGAGACATTGCAAAATTCACAAGGTTAGTTAAGCAAGGATTTCTCACCCTCCAGACCATCAATTCTCCAAGATAATTGCAGAGGAAACCCTAACACAATCCAGATTTTGAATGAGTCACTGAAATAAGTAAGGAATACTTCATATACAGTGCTATGTCAACACTTCACTGCATCATTGGTAGCTGAGTCACAGCATTACAGCTATTGCAAACAGATGTGTGTGTGTGTGTGTGACTCTCCTTTTTTCTCCATAGAGCTCATATTAACGACATGGAGAACATCCTGCCCTTCCTCTTCCTGGGAGCTATCTATTCCATGATTGGACCTTCACTGCCTGTGGCCCGCTTCACTTCCTGGTCTTCTTCATGGCTCGCATTCTGCACAGCATTGCCTACCTGTTTGCCCTGCAAGCACCAACACGCTCACTGGCCTACACCATCGCACAGATACCTTGTGTCTCTATGGCTGTGCAGACCCTAATGGCAGTCACAGCTTATGCCTAAATATCCAGAAATCAGGGACTGAATTAGAGGTGGTATTTCTTGCTTGAAGGATGGCGATAAGGATCTGTAACCTGAAAAAGCAGGAGGAGGATACCGGAGAGGCCTCCTGGCATGGAGAACATAAAGACAAGTATGTCAGTGACAGTGCAATATAAGGCGTGTTATTACACGACAGCTGGGTTTCGTGAGACTTTGTCAGTTTTCTTCTTGTTTTATTTACAATGTTGAACTGTGAGAATGTCTTAAAAGTTATTTGAAGTTGGCATCTTGTACTGTTTTAAAAAAATGCCAATGAAGGTAGTTGCTTGTTTTTGTCTTTTTAACCAGGATTTGTTGAAATGACCTGATAAAATTTAAAAGTCACATACAGACAGTTGTAGACCTTTCGTTAAGCCACATTGGAAGATTTTCCAGCACTGCACTGTATGTTCATCCCTGCCCCTTTTGTGTTTACACACAAAAAAGACCACCCTTCATGTGGTGTTGTGTGCTCCGTGGCTTCATCTGCTTCATATGTGGATATTCCATCTGTTATGTTAACATTTGTTTGCGTGCTACGTTCAACAAAAGCATAATGGAGCCTGGCATGATGACTTATAATTTGTGAGAGATTTTATACCACTTGATGCTTTTAGGATGAAGAAAAGTAATCCTAAAACTTAGTTTGGACTGGGAATAAATCTCGCAGCAACCTGTGAAAGAGGTCTTCTGATATGTAAAATTTAAATTGTATCTGTGAAAACATATTTTTGAGGCTGTGTTATAATGGCATATATATATATATATAATTTATTATTCAATTTAACGTATACAGTGATATTTTTGAGTCCCTAGATACATTTTTGTAGGCAATAAAATAGTACATGAATACTTGAATGTGTGTTAATTCAGTAATTTATTCCTTCATTTAACTGTCTTTTAGTAGAAAGATCGTTCTGTTGACGTTGCCTGTTCATGCAGACACAGTATGTTCTGTTTTTGGAGACAGGGCCCCACT
The DNA here is from genome assembly GCF_014851395.1 of Micropterus salmoides. Classification (NCBI taxonomy): domain Eukaryota; kingdom Metazoa; phylum Chordata; class Actinopteri; order Centrarchiformes; family Centrarchidae; genus Micropterus; species Micropterus salmoides. The sequence goes on along the minus strand of NW_024043131.1, from coordinate 9,336 downwards.
TTGTGTGTGTGTGTGTGTGAGAGAGTGAGATGATCCAGAAGTCCTGCGGCAAAGCTCCAGCATTCCTCCACCTATTATGTAAGACCTTTGGATGTGTTGTTTTCACGGTCGTATCCTGAGAGGCCGGGAGGGTGCTAGGAAGCCATGTTGACGTACTGACAGGCGGAATCATGCAATCATACTGAACATGATTACAGTGTGTGTGACCTGTTCCAATCCTCTGTTGCATTATGAGTGAAATGTTCTGTTTTACCATCTGTTATCCATTTGTCTCTGGCCTGTATTAGCAGCTCTACAATCATTTTTTCCCATTGTATCAGAGGGCCATAGCAAGGACTAAGATGGCAGCTTTTATGGGAGCACTGGGCCAAGGCACTCTCACTCAGCATGAGGCCAGACAACAATCCCGTTACTTGTGATGACTAAACCTACATTACAGATTAGAAATGTTTTGTGATTATGGAGTTTGTATTCCAAACAAAATAAATATAACAACACCTGATAAGGTCTGAGGATTAGAAAGGACTAATCCATTGCTTTGAGTGAATTAGCTTTAACAATATTTATTATCTGGGTGAAACATAGAGCTAATTATATTCCAGGTGTGTTTATATCCTGTGTATGCCTCAGCGTGTGGTTGTCCTAACTTGCCTACATACTGTCAGGGTAAAAGGAAACAAGGCTCATGTTCTCTTTCCTTTACTCCTCACCTTGCTGTCTTTATCACTCATCAGCATACGACATTCCTACTGGGTGAATGAGCTGTAAGGCCAGACACACACAAAAATCACAGACCACACTGAAGTTCAAGTGTTGAGTAATTGGAAATGTATGGCTACTTTCCTTTTTCCTGCTATTGCAGATTAAGTGATAACTATTTTTGCTCCCCCTGCCATTATTGTTCAGTAGGTGTAGGCATGCTTCTGGCTCCTTCAATTAAGAGAGAGAGTAGTTAGTGGAAACATTTAATTCAAAAAGTAAGAGACCAAAAGAAAATATTTTCTGTGATTCCACAAGGGAAATTCATTATTTATACCCACCTTGTGGCCACAATTGGCACTAATCAACAATGTAAATAAGCTAATGTATGCTAACAATTTCACCATATTAACATAAAAGATGATGATATGCCAATGTTGTGTTCACAACTTGTCCCCAAATGGCCAAAAGAAAAACAAAATATCAGCTATGACAAGTTAAGTAACCAATACCATGATGTAAAATAGTTAATCATAAGTAAAAGTCCTAGATTCAAGCTCAACTTAAGTACAAAAGGACCATCAGCACAATGTACTTGAAGTATCTGAAGTAGTAGTAAAAGTAAGTTAAAACACCTGTAACTAACCATTTGGATTTATACAATAAAATCCACTATGCACAAATTTGTTTTTTGACTTTTCTCTAATCTCGCTTTCTCTGAAAAGTTGGATAAGTTTACCTCTTTGAGCCTCAAAACAGTTACTTGAATGAAAACCTTTTAGTTTAGAGGGGGATTTATTGTAGACCTGATAAAAATTCAATACCTTTTAAGACCCTTTCAACATAATTTAAGACTGCCTAGCCACTTTGAGCTGTAACCGGTTAAGTCAGCCTCACACCTTTAAAAGGGGAATTGTGGAGTTTTTAAAAGGAATTTAAAGATATTTATAACATTTCATTGCCTATATGTGACCAGGCTGTAACCTCACTAAAAACTGCAATAAATATGGTGGTGTAAAAAATGTTTTTACACCACCATATAAAATATTTTCCTCTGAAATGTAGTGGAGTAGAAGTAATTTCAGTAAATGTACTACTGGAACTACTTTCCACTACTGCTTAGTAACAACCACAAGGCTTCGATTTTCACCTTCTGAGAGAACAAATTATGTGGCCTGCCACATATCACACCTGAACTTATCATTAGCCTACATGGCAGCACATGTGGTACTTTGTAAGGCCTTTGACTCCAGTTTTGTTTTTGTATAATTACAGTAAATACCACAGGATACGAGAGGAAGATACACTTTGATTTGGCTATTATACTTGCCGTGCTTTTATCCCTCAGTGGGTGTGCCACCATGCCATTAACAGCTTAAATGATTTTTAGAAATTCAAAGATCTGCCCTGACTGCACTGAAAAAAATCCCTATCATATTTAAGTGAAAATATTTTATTTATTCTTTTGCTTGAAAGAAGTTTGGATGCCAGTACTGTAAGGCATTTTCACTTGATAAGATTTCTTATAGCTGAGGTAGGCAATTTATTTTAGAAGCTTTTATATTACATTTGTTGAAATTTTCTTTACATCCTGACAGCTATCAATAAATTAAATTCCCTGACAAAAAAATGAAAACATCAGGTGCAATGATTTCATTTGCCTGTCTACCTACTTACTGGTCTAACTGCGTGCACTCTGCCTGCGCCAAATATTTTGCCAAGTATAAGATGGATCGCCATGGAATTTAGTACATATATGGTACCTACAGTGTGAATCCTAATGACTGTAGTGATCCCCTGACTTTTCCCCTAGTTATCACTTGTCTAGTAAATTATCTTAACACCTAACGGGTAAGTTTTTTTTTACTGGGACAAAATTTGGTACAGACATCTCACTGATTTTGGTTATCTCCTGACTTTTCATCTAGCACCACCATCTGGTCAAAATTCCAATTTGAAAGTACTAATTTGAACCATCATCACATCAAACTTTAAAGATTTTGTTACCAAATGCTTGCAAAAATAATGAAAACAACAAGAGAAATAGTCAAACAGTGTAAATTTCATAAATATTTATTACATATCAATGAACATAATCGACTACTTTCACAGCAGTGGTCTACAGCACTTGTTTAAAATAATTGCTCAAATAATAATAATAGTAATAATAATAATAATAATATAGTTCAGTTTATTTTGAGGCCACATTTGATACACAAACATTTACAAGTAGTACTTGGCATTAAAAACGATGGCGATACAATATTTTAAGACACTTGGTGTTTTTTTTGTTAATTTTCTTTCATTTTGATATCACAGAGAGGTTCAGCAACAGTCTAAACAGTAAATATAGATTCAAATACAAAAAAACTAAACAAAACAGAAAAAACCTGTGAAAATGCCAAGGGGAGGTAGGAACAAAGAGTACTCGACAGAAATACAGGAGAAATAGGAACATCATCAAGTGGGAGAAGCAGTGTTACAAACTGTAACTGCCAGGCCATCCACACTCACTCATAATAGTAAACACTAAAGTACCTTTGTAAAAATCCCACCCCCATCCCATTCTTCTTCCCTTTTTAGTTTTCAGAGTTGTGTTGGAAGTGTTAACACTGAGACAGGCAGGTGGGAACAAGGGAAAGGTGTGAGGGGAAAGGAGGAGGAGGCCCATGCGAGATCTGAAGGCTGCTGTGTTGTGAAACCACCACATAGAGGCGCTCTCATACCTACATTCGCATAGTCAGAACCACATCTCCCAGTTTGTTCCCCCTATTATCAGTGGATCCTAAAAGCTTTCTCCTTTGGTTTTACTGACTGTCAGGTGCACATTAATCAGAACATTTTCCCTGTTTCCTGTTGGATTTAGCATTTACACTGGCACACAGGACTGATTTAACTTCCTCAGTGCTCAGTACTAAGAAAAAATATATTTATAGTAGAGAATGCCATTTCTGAAAATATTTGCAGTGGGATTGTTGGCTGCTGAAAAGCTGACACTGAGCTGTATTGCTTAATGAGTAAGCTGGGAGCTGAACAGTATTGCTTGATGGATGGCTGGGAGATAAACTGCATTGCTGGCTTAACTTTATATGAAGGAGCAACTGAAGGAGTATGAATAGTTGGAATAGTAGGAAAGGGATGAAGGGTGCAAAATATAGTAGAAGCAATGAAAGGTGTTGAAATTAGTGTCTAGTGTACTAGAAATATTTAAATTGTTTTCCATGTGTGTTTTTAATAATTGTTTGTGTGTTACTGTTATCACTGAAACTGTGTTAGTTGTTTTTATACATACAATTTAAAAACATGCATGTATGCATGCATGTGTTTCTTCTACGTATATTTCTACGTATATGTTTGAATTTGAAAAATGATTTGCTTTGTGTGCATGCATGTGTGTCTGTCAGTTATGAAACCACCAACTGCAGTTGCCTGCAGAGGGACTCCTGGGTCAGTCTGGTCACTTTTACTAGAGATTCACATCAGAGGCAGGATGCAATGAAAGTTGAAATAAAGCTACTGTGAGCATCAGAGATCAGAACAGCAGTCTAATAATCCAATCAGGTGTGTCCCCCCCCAATGAATAGTTGCCATGGTGATGGTAGCTGCTAAGTGATCCCTGGGTCAAACAGATTATTTAATAGTGATTAAGCCTAGAGGTAACACTCAGACTCCAGCTTAATACTCAAAGACCATAAATCCTATCACCTAGCGTTTTGTACGTGCTGATGTAAAATGTGTGTTTTGATGAAAAATGTATGAACAGTGAAAATTGTGGGAGTAAGAGAAGTTGAGGAGATATTTTAACAGCTTACCCCACTCTGCGTGCAATGTCACCCACTCTACCTCTGGACATTCTGCCCATTCATCTGACTTGGAAAAATATCCTGAAAAATGTTTTCAGAGAGAACTATCTATTTGAGGCATGCCGTGTTCATGTGATATGGGATGGATGCAAGAGGTGGAAAAGATTCCCATGTTAACAGTTTTTGAAGCGATGAAGTTGGTCATGTGAGGATTCAGATACTGTGCAGTGACAATATAACGATATATCCATACCATTTTTTAGTACAGCTTTTAAAACTTCTTAATAAGTGCCAACTCCAATATATTGGAGTTTACAGAAAAGTTTCCCAGTTGTTAAGTATGACATGGAAGGTGAAATGAACGCAATTTGGGAAACCCATAATTAAGATAACTCCAATATGATATGAATGCAGCATAAAGCTTGATTTACAAACTGGAGGTGTGGGGTTTGAAAGACGTAGACATTAAGAAGGCGGAGGGGGCTAATGAAAGATGCTATCAAGCTGCATTATGAGAAATGTAGGATCCATCATTTTTGGAGCTTCAACCATACTGGAGATTAAAAGACTGAATATCTCAGGGTCTTTTTTCAAGCTGTCTCTTCTGAATTGTCCAAAATAGATTAGTTTGAGTTGACACCGTTAGAGTTTGAAACAGAATTGGGTTCAAAGTCAGGACGTCAAGGACAAACTGTAATTAGCAGGGTTAGGGTTAGTTAAGATCATTCAGCTAAGGACATGTCTGATAATTGATCAGTAAATCAAACTGCATGCAGGAGTGTTTAAAGATGTGTATAGCTGTTTTTCAATGGAGTCATGGTGGTATGAGAATAAAAGAAAATTCCTGGTGAAGTAGCCCATAATTCATAGCTGCACCAGCTGTAAATCAGTCTATTACTGGACATCAGGAATTAAAACCAGCAGGCTTGTGGGCTCTGAAGACCAGGGTTCTTTATTTTATATTGTTTTCATGGAGTTATTTTAGTTTTTAACATTTTATTTTACAATTCAATTATATTCTTTACTCTAGGTATTAATTTTAATTGGGTAAGGGGAACAATTTCCTAAAGGTACAACTATTCAAATTGAGAGTATATGTATTTCAAATGGGTTACTGTGCACTATAAATAACACAGTTTTAAAGATTTCCACATTTATGTTTCAATAATCTCTACCTTCCACATACAGAAAAAGACAAAAACTAAAAATATTTCACACTTAAGTTTATTTTAGTGTAATTAGTATTCAAGATAATTTTAGCTCATTTTTTGAAAAAAAAAAAAAAAAAAATCAGCTTTTATCATTTAAGTTTAAGACAATATTATCAAAAATTTGTGGTTTTGTCGATAATTCCCTTGCTGTACCATCTGCTGTACCTCTGGCCATCAAACATGACAGTCTAGTAAAAAAAGGTGTTTGTCCTTTTAACATCAACACTATCTTTCATCTCAGGTTGTGGTTTTCCTTTTGCAGCTATGTTTGGTATGATGTTGTAGACCTTGTGGTTTCCAAAGAAGCATTATTTTTTTGCCACAAACGACAGAGCACCCGTAGCAAAGGCAGGTCATGCAGACTTAAGGTCGGCTCATAAAATGTTGAATGCATGTGGCTTTGAGAGAGTGCCTCCCTTAAGTGAATTTATTCAAAATGGAGTTGAATGGAGCTGTGGGCCAACATTGTAATCTAATGTGGATTACAATCATGGCTGCTACTGTCAGACACCAGAGTATAGTGCTGTTAGAGGTGTAGTTCAGTGGAGGATGCTGGGAAATGGCACTTGTGGGAGACTTCCAGCCTCCAGCCCTGTCTACCTGTATACTGTGAATAGGGAGAGGAATAAGGACTAATATGTGCAGAGAGCATAAAACATCATACTTTTACTAAATCTGGGAATAAAATTAATTTTTATAATATATCTATAAATATGCATCACAGGCAAGACAGGCATACACGCCCATCACCGTGTATGCATTTTCATGTATAAACAGATGTACACATACATATGCATATCATACAGCAATTCAAAGTGGGTTGGAAATAATCACATAATATACAACACATATTAAGCTCTACCAACTTCAGAGGGCATTGTGAATGAGATTTTTGTCGTGCCTCGTGCGCAGATTTACATTCAGTTTGTGGTTTGGGATCAAACCGTTAACATTATCTCAAGGCTGTTGCAGAACTCTGAATAAACCACGGCATCTTACACAACCTCATGGCCTCTTTGGGTTATTTGCTGCGGGGCAACACAAACACCCAAGACACAGTGGCTGAGGGACTGCTTGTGAAAACAAACACGTACACAGACACATCTTCTAACTCCCACTGCACCCATCTTGTCCAATGAATGGGGAGACCCAAGATACAGGGATATAAACAAACAAACAAAAAAAGACAAGAAAAAACAATTCAACAAACAACAAATTAAAAGCAAACCAACCAAAACTAAATAAAAAAACAATAAAATAATGGTGACAGTACAGGAGTGGGTGGGCAGAGAAGTGCACGATGGGATTGTCTTCACTTTAGGTCCAGGACATCTTCTTCAAAGGATGTGGAGAGGGCGAACGCGCTGGCAAGAGGCGGGCTCTCCGCTCGCAGGACAACCTTCTCTGGCTCGGCCTCCGAACTGGACGAACAATGCAGCTGGACGTCCAGGTCTGTTTCAACAGACTCTGAGGCTAACCTGTTGTGCACAGAAAGATATGACTCGAGCTCATATAATATAACACTATGCAACCGTTAAATGTACAGTGTTGCTGCTGTTGAATCTGTCACTTTCACCTGTCACTGTTTGTTGACGTAAGTGCTCGGGCTTTGGGCTCTTCCTCAGTGTTCTTCTTGCTCATCTTCCTCTGTTTGACTGTACCACTGTCTGACTTTCCACTTGGTTCCTCAGTTAAACCTTCGTTGGTAACAGAAAATGTTATGTTAGAAATAGTTTGACATTTGGGAAATACGCTTATTATTAGCTTAGCTTAGCATAAACTAGAAGCAGATAGAAATAGCTAGCCTGGCTCTTTTTCAAAGGTAACAAAATCCCCCTACCACTACCTCTGAAACTCATTATTTAATACATACGCATACGTAATAAAACAAAAATATTTGGTTTGCGGGGGCTATGTACGGGACTATTTCATGGCTCCACTGCTTCCCAGACAAGATATAGTCAAGCATATACAGGGTATATACAGGAATCCAGGAGTGAAATTCAATACCTTTTAAGACTTTTCAACATAATTTAAGACTGCCTAGCCACTTTGAGCTGTAACCGGTTAAGTCAGCCTCACATTTAAAAGGGAATTGTGGAGTTTTTAAAAGGAATTTAAAGATATTTATAACATTTCATTGCCTATATGTGACCAGGCTGTAACCTCACCTAAAAATTGAGGCATTCACCAACTTTCTCAGTTGCCTATAACAGCCTGTTTAGGCCTACTGTTTCTATGTGAAGGACTCGTAGGATTTCCTGCGAAAATCCATTGTCTTACACAGGCTGTGATGTTTATGTGCGAACATTCAAAACATGTGAAACAGTGTGATTTTGTGTTTTAGTTGGTTCAAACTAGATAACGTTAGCTTGCCTGCAAATGCCGACTAGTTGATAACTACCTGACATAGCTGACATAACTTATTTTCAGTAACAAATATGTAAAGCGTATGCGGTTGGTTGCAATCTGAAACCTTACTGCTAGATGCCACTAAAAACCACACAGCCCACCTTTAACTTACATTTACTATAAATAGATTTTGAGACTTAAAAAGAAAACACTCTTTTTGTGATAACTTTCATCGACTATTGTATCAATACAACATAATTCAAATAGGCCAGAACGGAACAACGGTGAAGAGAATAAACTGAGTGATGGATAACGTTGGTAGAGCAGGCAGTGTAGCACAGACATTTGTGATCAACAGCTGCTGTCTGCATCCTAAAGCTGATTTGTGTAAACTTTAGTAAAACAAGATGTAAAATAGAACAAGGAGAACATGCTCTCAGGAGGAGGAGGAGGCTAGAAGCAGCACATATTGGCACAATGGCATCCTGGTTCTGGCTAAATCTTTCCACTACAGTGGCTCGATCCAATTTTAAGTTGGCTACTAACTCATCAATAATAATAACTATTTAGGCAGAACGATTAGTTCAACATTTGGAAAGTTTGCTGTAATGTTAGCACATCAAACTTTAAAAAAAAAATACTGCTCCATCTAGGCTGTGATTAATCTGTTCACGAAAAGTGACAATGACGCATCTTGCTCTTGTTTTTGAGTAACAGGGCTGTTCAAGCGCTCGTAAATCAGTTTTCCGGTTCGCACGGATCTATTTTTAGGGGCGTATGAGAGTGAAAGGCTCGCACGGTAGATCCTAGATCCCTGCGCCTAACGTCACACAGAATAACAACTCACTATGTTCTGCCTGGCTAGTTATTTTGGCTATGCAATATAAATAAATACGTTCACCCACACTTTTACCATACAAACTCTTTGGACAAAAAGGATGTTCACATTGACAAAAATATCTTCAAAATTTAATACCTGTTAAATGGACTTTTTAATACTTTTTAGTGGCCTTAATTTTCGCAAATTGATTTATTACCTTTTAAGACTTTAAGACCCCGCGGACACCTGATATAACATGTTAGTTAGTATGCTTTGATTGGAGGTGCAGGTAGATGAATTTTGTTGTCTTTAGACAGAGCAGGGCTTGTTGTTTCCCCCTGCTTCCAGTCTTTATGCTAAGCTAAGCTAACTGGCTGCTAGCTATAGCATCAAATTTAGCATACAGAATTTATTGATTTTCTTATCTAACTCTTAAACCGTACTTCCCAAA
>NW_024043130.1:0-34954 GCF_014851395.1 Micropterus salmoides | reverse complement strand
GATGACCGGGCCAACGACCCCACTGAGGTTAAATAGCTGAGTTTCCCTGCCAGTCAGTCAGAACTGAAGCAGTCCTTTCCACCGTTGTTTGCAAACCAATAGATCACAATGAACAGTCAAATATCCACACAAGTCTTGCCGATATCACCTGAGATCGTATGTCGGCATAAAATGTATTGCTCTGAAATAGCAGCTAGCGTGCAGCAGTGTGTTTTACAGCTTACAGTTGATGGAATTATGCTAAATAGGGTCCGAAGTTGTTGTAACTATACATTACAACATGTAATTAGGCTCATTAAAAATCACGTTCCACAGACATGAGTGTCACAGCTAATGTGCAGCTCTGTCGGCTGGAAATGTTCTAATAACCTTCCAAACTGTCGCAATTTTATTTGTATTGCTTTCTCTGTGCCAGAGTTCTTTTAAGAACCTGATGGCTTTATCCAGTTTGTTATTAAACTTCACGTGTCTCTATTATAGGCAACTCCTACACACAAACAAGCTGTTTCAATGGTCCAGCACAGCCTATAGTTTTTCATTATATTCCAATCAAATCTGATGTTGATTTATAAATTTTTCTCATGTATCGTGGTTACTAATAATTTGCCTGTACATCGCTTTGTACGGTATAGGCCTACAGCCTACATCAGCTGGTTATTTTGCCTAATCTTAGGAGGTCTTTTCACCACGGTAGAAACGCACACAATAGTGGGCTGAAGGAACTTTCAGTTCCTTGAAAAGAGATCTGGGGAATTAAAAGTCCCTATACTTTTGTAAAAACACGACTTAAGATTGTCCCTGATTGCCACTGTTATCACCACTGTGTTCTGGGTGAATGAGTCATGGTGGGATTCTGACCAACTCAGCATTTGGTCAAGCGCTTCGAATTGTTGGGCTTCTGTAAATAACATCACAGAGTACGGTCTAGTTTGTTAAAGTTCAGACCATGTAAAATATCAAAAATGACCATTTAATTCAAAATGGCAAGAGATGATACAAGTGCTCGAGAAATTTCGTACATCTAGGTGAAATGTGGCGTGGGGGCTGCTTCGTTGAAGTTCACTATCTGATGCCAGTAGGTAGCGCTAAGAGTACTTGTGAATTTTGCCTTTTAGATGTGTTCAGGTTGTGAACCTTATCAAACATGTGAAATTTGGTAGAGATACTACTACTTCCTGTTTAATGGTGATGCATCGAACTAAGCCGCCATGCCACAGACAAGCTGTTACACGAAAACTCACAAGCTTCACAACAGAGCATCATCAATAGCCGTGTTTCCATCAACGTTTTTTAATGAGCATTTTGAAGTATCGCATTAGAAAAGGTTGATGGAAAGGCAAAGGCTAATAAAATCTTTAATTCGCAAACAAGTTTTACGTTCACTTGAGGTGGTTTTTGTCTTTGTCAAAAAAGAGTTAGTGTGCTAAATGGGAGATGGAAACACTTTTTCCGAATAAGTTCTGACGTAGCGAACTTGTAACTCACGACAGATCAGCCGTTTCTGCTGGACCTCTCTCCATTTTTCTAAGCTCAATGGCCATCAGGTTCATGTGACTGGTTTAGTTTCTGGTTTGGAACCCATACATCTTGTTTATTACAGCCATGTGTAACATCAGCTACTAACGTAACTATGCTTGCCGTAGCCTGGTTTATTCGCTCCAAACCAGCTGATGGAAACACAATTTCTTTTTTTGTCTTTTTAGCGACAAAAGTACGCTTAAAATTCGGATGACAAAAACTCACAGATAGCACAACTTTTCATCATTAGTGTCTCCTCGGGAGGAGATTAGGTTTACAGCATCAGTTGCTGGAGTTACTGATCTAGGGTTTATCTGATCTCGCTCTCTGAAACAGAAAACCCGGTGTTTCCCTCATCTCAGGCTCAAAATACTCAGAATTTTCACTAATCCCGCTTTTTGAAACGGGGATCAGCTCAGAGCATTTCAGAGATAGAGAGCAGTGTGCATCATCACGACTGCACACATCAGGTAAAACCTGTCCACCTTTCATAGTACAGGTTAATCTGGAGGCTACACCTGACGTCACAAAGAAAAAGCCCATTACTGGCTTTGTAGAAGCTACAGGCCTCTCATCACTTATCACAAGTAAATAAAAATAAATAAATACATCATACTTTAAATACATAAGATAAAAATAGTAAGATGGAATTGGTAAGATATGTATGATACTTTTTATTGGTAGTAGTATACTAAGCCCTCAGTGCTAGCTAGAACAAGATTAACTACGTAGCTAAATATTAGTTTTAGCAGCTCCATGTGACATATGGATATTCCTGCAGAGTCTGAATAAGCAGGCTGTATTAAAAATTTTAAAAGCAATGATAGTATTACATATATTTAATTTGTTTCAATACTCGCATAGGAAGTTGGAGGGCAGTGAGCGGAAGTTTGGCTACCGCTCCTCACCGATACTGTAATCATAATGTGAGCTTGCCCGTTTCCTAAACATGGCGGCTGCCAACAAAAAAATTAAAATGTTAACTAGCACAAGGAAGCAAAACCTACCGCTATCCCAACTTTTGGTGTGCCCCACCAAGAAAAACTGCAACACAACGGTAATAAACCGTTTCATTTCCTTGCCGTTTAATCCCTCAAGAGATTCCGACAGTGGTTGTTTCTCTCAACAATTACTTCAAAGTTGTTGTTAAAATGGAATCGGCTCACTCTGCGTTACATTAAACCCGACTGGAATAGTAACACATGTTAACTTCCGTGTTTCGTCATCTGTTTTTCCTCACGCCAACCAATGGAGGACGTCCACAACTGCAGTGTAATGGCTCACTCCGCTCTGGCTCACTACTTCTTCTTCTTCTTCTTTATCTGGCGGGTGGCAACCAGCGTTAAGGTGTATTACCGCCACCTATTATGTTGGAGAACAAAAATAATTAATTAATTACTTCACTGCGTAGTAAACTCTATTGATCAATCCAGTTTCTTTAAAATAGCTAATGAAATAGTTTCCCTTCCTCAACAATTCTTCAATTCTTTCTGAGCATTCTGATTTCCCTCCTTAATGTTTCTCGTTCTGGATAAATTTTAGACAGTGAAGAATGACATATTCTACTGATTCCTCTAGTTGACAGTGTTCACATAATCCTCAAGGGTGGTGTTTACTAAGTGCAGGGTTTTATAAAGTCTATTTTGCCCTACCTTCAGCCTTGTCATGATGTTCTCATATTCATTGTTGTTCTCCCTGTCTTTCCTGTGTCCCAGCTGTTCTGCCACTCGTTAATGATGCTTGGTTTGATTATTCCTTTGATTCAAATCAATTAAATTTAATTTTTATAGCGCCAAATCACAGTTAACAGTTATCTCAGAGCGCTTTTCATAAAGAGCAGGTCTCGACTGTACTCTGTGATGATATTTACAGAAACTCAACAATTCCCACCAAGAGCAAGCACTAGGCAACAGAGGCAAGGAAAAACTTCCTTTAAGAGGCAGAAATTTCAAGCAGAACCATGGCTCAGGGTGGGCGGCCATCTGCCTCCACTGGTTAGGGGTGGGGGAGAGAGAGAGAGCTTTATTTGTAGCTTTGGCAACATTGTTGCTATACATTCATGCCAATAATGCTAATTTGAATTGAATTGAAAATTGAGAGTGAGAGGGCAAGAGAGGGACAGAAAGACAGAGAGAGAGGGATGGAAGGAGAGAGAGAGGGGGGAGGCAGCCTACACAATATACACACAGAGGTACAGACAGTAAAGGTGATGTTGCTATAGACTGAATGAATAATGGTACAGATATTTATAGTGTTAATGATAATAATCATAATGTTAAAGATAATAACAATAGGACTAGTAACAATAATTGTAGCAGAGGGTGTTTCTGTCCTCGGGCTGCACAGCTCAGTCCTTGGGCTGCCCGCCGGACCTCCCTGGCTCCCCTGCTCTGTCCTCGGGCAGCCCCCTGAACTCCATGGCTCCCCACGTCCGCCCGAACCCCCTGGTCCCTCTGCTCCGCCCTCGGGACATCCGCCCGAACCCCCTGGTCCCCCTGCTCCGCCCTCGGGATGTCAGTCTGAACTCCCTGGTCCCCCAACTCTACCCTCTGGCACCCTGTCTTGCCCTATGTTTTCTGTTCAGCCCTGCCCGTTCTCCTAACCCTTCCCAGTCCTGAAGCCCTCCCTGTATTCCCTGTTTGGTTTAGGACCCTGGACCCCCACCAGCCGGACCCCAGTGCAACTTCCTGCCCCCTACGTTCGTCTGCCAAGCTCTCTCTCTCTCTCTCTCTCTCTCTCTCTCTCTCTCTCTCTCTCTCCCTCTGCTCCTGAGCCCAGCCAACTACTTGCACCTCATCAGCCACCTCGTCAGCCTGCCACACCTGCCAGTAATCACCTCATGCCTGCCTGTATTTCAACCCCGGTTCTCCACACCATCCTCGCTTGATCGTCGTTGCTGCATACCCGGTGCCACCTCCATGTTCAGGCTTTTCATGTTCCTTGTTTTTTCACTTTTTCCCTGTGCTTTATCGCCGTCACCCCTAACCCTGTCTCTCTGTCTGTTTCCCTCCCAGGTACACTCACCCTCGTCCTCCGTTCAGTCGGCTGGGCTCATCCACCGGCCCTCTCCTCCTCAGACTACCCCCACGGCGTCCTCCCTGTTCCCCCACCGCTCCTTGCTTCCTTGGTCCCAGTGTTCCCCGGCTCCCTGGCCCCCAGTCTTCCTGGTTCCCTGTGCCTGTGTTTCCCCAACATCCACCTCTCCCTCCCCTCCAGTCCCTCTACCCCTTTATCCCTCAATAAACCTCCTTCCCTCAGAGTGCTGCTTTTGGGTCCTCTCTGTCCCCACACCACACAACCCTATAACAATATCTTTAGATAAGGCGTCACAGAGGTGCCTGGGCCCCAGAACAATAAGTTCAGTTTTATCTGAGTTTAACATCCGCGCTGCAGCTGGCTGGCTTCCAACTGTACAGAACTCTCCGGCAAAACAAAAGGTTGAGGTATCTGTTTTTATATTAACAACGGCTGGTGTACCAACGTGACAGTGATTCAGCAGCACTGTTCTCCTGATCTGGAATTTCTTATCATTAACTGTAAACCGTTTTACTCCCCACGTGAGTTTGCTTCATTAACTCTGGTCGGTGTTTACATCTCGCCGCACACCAACGTTCAGGACGCACAGAGCATGCTGGTCGACCGGATACTGTGTGTGGAGCTGACAAACCCGGACTCCCTTGTTATTGTTCTCTGTGACTTTAACAGGGGAAATCTCAGCCAAGAACTCCCCAAATACAGACAGTTTATAACGTGTCCAACCAGAGAGGGGAACACTTTGGATCACTGGTACACCACAGTTAGCAGTGCCTATCACGCCGTCACACTGATCACGTGACGGTCCATCTGATTACCGTTTACAGGTAAAAACTAAAGCTCTGTAAACCTATAGTGACAACATGTCTATGAAGATTCTCAGTCATCCAGGTCATAGTTATCCAACAAGTTTGTTGGATAACTATCCAACAAGTTTGTTGGATAACTATAGTGACAACATCAAATAAGTGGACTAGTGAAGCTGTTGAGGACCTCCAGGCATGTTTGGACTGCACTGACTGGGATGTTTTCAAGAATGCTACCAACAGTCTGGATGAGTTTACAGAGGCTGTGACGTCCTACATTAGCTTCTGTGAGGACAGCAGCATTCCAACACAGACCAGGGAGAGTTATAACAATGACAAACCCTGGTTTACAGCTAAACTGAGACAGCTAAGGTTGGAAAAGGAGGCATTTAAGGGTTGGTGACAGGGCCAGGTGCAGGGCGTTAAAGTACAGGTTTAGCAGGGAAGTGCGAGAAGCTAAATGGCTGTACTCAGAGAGACTAAAGAACCAGTTCTCTGCAAACAACGCCACTTCTGTCTGGAGGGGGTTCAGACAGATCACAAACTATAAACCCAAAGTCCTCCACTCCAGAAACAATTCTCACCTGGCAAATGAGCTGAACCAGTTCTACTGC
Source organism: Micropterus salmoides (assembly GCF_014851395.1). NCBI lineage: Eukaryota > Metazoa > Chordata > Actinopteri > Centrarchiformes > Centrarchidae > Micropterus > Micropterus salmoides. The sequence continues at coordinate 28,983 of NW_024043130.1, read as the reverse complement.
CGCTTTGAGAGTCAATCTGACACCATCCCCCGTGACTCCTCCACTCAGGTTCAGCCTCAGTCCATCACATCTTCCCCTCCCTACTCAGAGCTGGCCAGCTCCACCCCCTCCCCATCTCTCTTCATCACAGAGAGGGAAGTCAACGGTCTTTTCAGGAGGCAGAAATCCCGCAAAGCAGGTGGGCCGGACTTTGTCTCCCCATCCACCCTGAAGCACAGTGCTGATCAGCTGTCTCCAGTCTTCACAGACATTTTTAACACCATGTGCCATGTGCCAGCCTGCTTCAAAGCATCCACTATCCCCAAGAAACCAAGGACCACTGGACTAAACGACAACAGACCTGTCACCCTGACCCAGACTCTCCGCTCTGGCAGAAGGCTGCGGTCCATCAGGACCAAAACCTCTCGCCACAAAACTTTCTTTTCTTTTTTTCTTCGCGTCTGCAGCTAGCCTCATTAACAAGGCCCGGGTCCCCCACTGACACTCCCCCCTTGCAAATTATAAAAATGTCTCTGCACATGTAAATATTGTTTCATATCGTGTCGGGCACAGACCTGGCACGTCGCACATATTTGTTGTTGATTGTTGATCTTTGTTGTATATTTTTATGTTGTCAGTTTATTTATATGTACACAATATTCTTTTCCGTTGCGTTACTTCTGCACGGCACACATCAAGAATAATGCACATGTATATATCTGCAACGTTGTTCTTCCATTCCATATTTATATATTTCTACATTTATTTATGTTGACTGTATGTTTGTCTACGTGTAGCACCTTATCACAGCAGCAAATTCCTCATATGTGTAAAACACTACTTGGCAATAAAAATTGACTTAATGTCATGTCTCCAGCTATTTCCTCACATTTCCATGCAGAACACCCACGTTTGGCCCTTTCACTCTCACAACATGGGAGAAGTACCCTTGTTGTTGGATGTCATACTCAGAATGCCCTTGCAGATTTACCCAGTAGTGCATCATTAACTGTTTATATCTAATATGCAGCGGCATTTCCCCACCTCAACCTGAAGAGCAGACACAGGAGTGGTTTACAGCCCCACAATAGAGTCTCAAGGCTTGAGCTTGCTCCACCTCCAACTTTAATTAAGTTTTTGATGCCAATCCATAAGCAATTAACCCATAATCTAATACTGGTCTAATCAGAGTTATGTACACATTGTTAATAGCAGCCCCATTCTGACTCTGTTAAACATCACATTCAGTATATTTTTACACTTGCTGTTTATCTTACTGATATGTTCATTCCACGTTAACTTATCATCAAACCACATACCCAGAAATCTAAAGGCTTTTACTTGCCCAAACATCTTTATCTGTGCATCAACCTCTCTCTTTTTAGTGAACACTATTGTCTTAGTTTTTCCAATTGCAAACTTGAATCCCCATGCAAATGACCATCTTTCCATCACATTAATTGCCTCTTGTATTTCCCCCATAATAATTAATGTGCTTTCCCCTTTTCCACAATGCTCCATCATCAGTAAACAGTGACTGTCTAATATGACCCTGAACTTGAGAAAAAACATCATTGATCATAATGGTAAAGAGTATAGGGCTAGTGGCACTGCCCTGAGGAGTACCATTTTCTACCATATAGCTTCCTGATACAGCTGTCCCAATTTTGACTTTTATAAATCTATCAAAAAACAATTCCTTAATCCATTTAGATGTCCTACCTGTTATTCATATCATATTTAATTTTATCATTAATCCCTCCTTCCAAACAATATCTTATGCCTTTTCTAGGTCAAAGAACACTGCCATTACAGATTCTTTATTAACTTGTGCTTTACTTGTAACTTACAACGCATAACAAGATCCATAGTTCCTCTACCCCTCCTAAATCCGCTCTGATGAGGTGATAAAATTCCTCTGCTTACCATGTAAAATGATAATCTTTCTGTTATGATTCTTTCCATTATTTTTCCAATATGTGACGTAAGTGCTGTAGGCCTAGTTCACTGGTCCTGGTTTCCTGATAGGAATCATTAGTGCTCCTTTCCACCCAGCTGGCAATTTCCTTTTTTTTTTAAAGTTACTTTATTATAAAAACCTAGCAACTTAGTAGATGCTAAAACACCTAAATGTTCTAACATTACATAGCAAATGTCATCCTTCCCCAGAGATGTTAGTCCAGAACCTCCTCATTTCTTCCATAGTAACTGGAGCATCCATTGTACTGTTAGCAACCCTTCTTTCAAGTATGCCAACATGCGCTTCGTGTGCCTTCGGTTTCATCTCTGCCTTCTCTTCATCAGACACTGCTGCTTCCTCCCACACTCTCAGAATTTTGCATAAAGTTGATCAGCGTTTGTCTGGGCAGTGTGCAAGCAGCTTTAGGGGGCTTTCACACCTACCTCATATGGTCCAGACTTTCGGACTTTTCAGTTTGGTCCGAACCAAAAATACAGGTGTGAAACCTCCCCCGGACCACGGTCCGAACCAAACAAACGAAATTTGATCCGATGAAAAGAGGTAGTCTGAATCACACATGGTTCAGTTCGATTCTGGTGTGAAAGCATTTTTTGGATGGTTCGGACTTTCAGACTATTTACAGGAAGTTTGGCGGTTGACGTGTAAACCGGAAACTAGCAAATGCACGGAGAAATGCATTGAAATGAGGACAACATTATAAATCTCCCATGACAGCTCATCTTTTCAAACAGACGGCCACTATAGAAGCACATTTCCACATACATTGTTTTCTCCTCAAACGGAGGTGCCGAAGGATTGCTTGCTGTCTTATTATATATATTATATATTATAATGTTCACACAACGAGTACGTTTAATTGCGACTAGCCTTCAGTAGGCTATAGTTGGTGCTGCAGCTAGTAATGGTGGTTCCTAGAGTCTCTAAAAGTAGACTAGGAGCCAGAGCGTTCAGCTATCAAGCTCCTCTCCTGTGGAACCAGGTTCCAGTTTGGGTTCAGGAGGCAGACACCATCTCCACATTTAAGAGTAGGCTTAAGACTTTCCTCTTTGATAAAGCTTATAGTTAGGGCTGGCTCTGGTGAGTCCTGAACCATCCCTTAGTTATGCTGCTATAGGCCTAGACTGCTGGGGGATTTCCTATGATGCACTGAGCTCCTCTCTCCTCTACTTTCTATCCCTCTGTATGCAACCTCATCCCATTATTGCATGTTACTAACACAACTTCTCCCCTTTCTGGTAGTCTTGTGCTTTCTCGTCCCTCTCCTCTCTCCTCCTATCACTTCCTGCAGGTGTTTCTGGCTCTGGAGCTGTGGAGTTTTGCTAGAACTCGTAGAAGCAGCAGCCAGTAGCTCCTTCAAACTTTGCTACAATTTTGTTTTTTATCTGCTTTTTCTGGCTTTCTTACCTTACATGTTACCTCTGACATTAACACAGTCATTGGCAGATGAAGACAGGGTTTTTGGATTAAAGAGCACCAGACCACGATCCAGCCCAAACAACCAGACCAGGCGCTTAGAGGAGAGGAGAGAGAGACGGGATATGTGTTTTACATCAGTGATGTTTGGTACACAAACGCAGTCAATATGGACTCTGTTTCCCAAATGTCAGACTGTTTGTTGATGAAGATGAAACTTTCTTATTATCATCTAGTTGTTGCTCTTTCCATTCACCCCAGATGCAAATTCAAAAAAAGCACTGTGGAATGTTTGGGGTGTATACGTGTATGTGTGTATGTATATAGTCTCACTGTATATATTGTTTTATTTTATGTGTTACCATATTTTAATATAGGCCTACACTTAATTATATGTTGTGTGTATAACATGAAGGGTCTACAAATTTGTGTAGCACTTGTATAACATTTGTATAGCACAAGGCTGCATAACAAAACGAAATGACTAATAAATAACATTGTACCTTGTACCTTGAGTCTGAATCTGTGTGCGAGTCACCTGCTGCCTCCGTGTTCCAGCTCAACACCCTCTGCTACAATTATTGTTACTAGTCCTATTGTTATTATATCATTAACATTACTATAATTCTCTGTACCACTATTACTTTTACTGTCTGTACCTCTGTGTGGATATTGTGTTAGCCGCTCCCCTCTCCCCCCACAGCCCTCTCTCCCTCTTTCTCTCTCTCTCTCTCTCTCTCCTTCACCCCCAACCGGTCGAGGCAGATGGCCGCCCACCCTGAGCCATGGTTCTGCTCGAGGTTTCTGCCTCTTAAAAGGAAGTTTTTCCTTGCCTCTGTCACCTAGTGCTTGCTCTTGGTGGGAACTATTGGGCTTCTGTAAATAACATCACAGAGTACGGTCTAGACCTGCTCTTTTATGAAAAGCACTGTGAGATAACTGTTGTTTGATTTGGCGCTATATAAATAAAATTGAATTGAATTGTTAATAAGAAAGCCATGCCGTACTTAGCAGACCTGCAACACTTATTGAGTTAAATACGTTAGTGGCAAGTGTATGAATAACAGACTTCAAAGCGAGCCTAATTACTTTTTTTGAGGAGGAGGAGGAGGTACAAGGGACCAGAGACTGAAACAGGTAATGTTAAAAGGAAAGGTTAATTAGGTTTAGATTTTGAGAAATAAATGAAAAACCTATTATAAAAGCAATCTTAATAGTAAACATTTATTATATTAGGGCAGTAGGCTCTGCGTGGCGGAGGAGTAGTGATGTTGAAATCATTATAAGTGCCTATTTTAATATATAATATACAAGGAATCTTACTGGTTGGCTGGTTGTTGGTAGGTGGATAAGCAGTATTTTGGCTGGTTGCTGGTAGGTGGAGGAGTAGTGGTGTTGAAATCATTTTAAGTGCCTATTTTAATATATAATATATAAGGAATCTTACTGGTTGGCTGGTTGTTGGTAGGTGGATAAGCAGTATTTTGACTGGTTGCTGGATGTTGACTGGCTGCTGGTAGGTGGATAAGCAGTATTTTGGCTGGTTTCTGGTAGGTGGAGGAGTAGTGGTGTTGGCTAGGTGCTGGATGTTGGCTGGTTGGCAGGTGGAGGAGCAGTACTGTTGGCTGGTTGCTAGATGTTGGCTGGTTATTAGTAGTTGGTGGAGTAGTGTTGTTGGCTAGGTGCCGGATGTTGACTGGCTGCTGGCAGGTGGATAAACAGTATTTTGGCTGGTTGCTGGTAGGTGGAGAAGCAGTGTTTTGGCTGGTTGCTGCATGTTGGCTGGCTGCTGGTAGGAGTAATGGTTATTCCAGATGTTTCCATTGCAACAATCAAGCGGCTTGACAGTACCTTTGGAGCTGTTTGGGGGTTTCCACATGTTGAAGCTTAGCTACTGTTGTTCTTTTTCACTTTTTTGGATTGGCTCATGACCATCTTTTAAGTGTTGTTTTTTTGTCATATTTTTGTTGCTTCTATTCTCAACCACAGCCGTATAAATCTTTTTTTGTACTCCACAGCATGATGGAAGTCTGCTGGAGAGTGCCTGAGCTTCTTTCTCCAAGACACCCACTGCGTTGGGGAGCTCCAAGAGGGATAAATCAGTCCTGGCCCTAAATAGTTCCTCAATTTGGTGAATGAAGTCATAGGCTTCTTGGGAGGGACGACAAAGAGCACCTGCTTTGAACTCTTTGAAGTTTAGAGATGCTGTTTTCTCCAGCAGGACTGTCATATTTGTGCTCTGTTGCAATTTTGCATTTTTCACAGATGCTGCCAGACCTGATGACTTTGTGGAAGATGTAGCCTGCGAGATGAAAAAGAATTACATTTCTCAGTTTTTGTAAGGTCAGGTGCTGCTCTGTTCACTGCCATCAGCTGTTCCACTTTGACTGATGGAGTGATTTTATGCTCCACTGTGTCCAAGAAGTTGGCCATAAAGGTGCTGTCATCTTCCTGGTAACCAGACCTGATGGAGGTGAGGAACTGCCCCACAGATATTATTCTCAGTGCATGATGGAACTCCACTGGAGTTGGATCAGGATTTTTAGAGCTGACACAGCAAAATGTGTTTTCCAGGCAGTCTTGAGTGAATCTGGATGTTAACACAAACCTGTCTCCTCCTGTATGGCCAAAAATGATGTTGTTGCCATTATCACCCCTGTTTGAACAGGGTTCACATGTCCCTTTTGACCAATTTTTATCCTCCGGAACAGATGGATGATATCCTGGAGGAAGGTGATGGCCTTTTGGTACTCCTCCATCTTCAGCCTGCTCAGGGCTGTAACTGGATGGCGAGATGACATCAGATCTAACCAATAATCAACCTGCTCAAGGAACCACGCTGTAGTGAGGTTGGATAGAGGACGGTATTTCAGCCCAGCGCTTGTTGCCTTCCTGTATAGGTTCAAAGCTGGACCACCCTTCATCTTCTCAAAGTGACTTGGGGTGATGGCTGCAGCTGAGAGATGGGGAGCTATTTTTAATGCCATCCCATCTTGAAAGGCCAGTAGGTCTTTAATCGGTTCAACTGAAACCTTATTGGAGGGGAGGTTCTCCTTGCTCACAATATCTTCAGGAATTAAGAACACCTGTCCCTGGACAAGAACACTTTTTAGATTTTTGATCAGATGGGGGACATCAGGCATAAAATAGAGCTGCCTATCTGGTGCTGCTGGATGTGGCACTGATGTTTTATTGTGGTCAACCCCAAAGGATTTCCACATAGCCCGGTTAGGGCAACCCTTGTCAGTGGTCACCAGTGTATTTTTACATTTCTATGATATTTCATTTTTTCCTGAGTCTTACAATGTTGATTACTCACATAGTTCGCCAAATATTTTTTGAAAAATAACTTGATTTTGTGCTCAAAGTTGCAAAAGTTGCTTAGTTGTTAAAACGGGGTTGTGACATATGACTATAGTAATTTCGTAAGTCATACGTCATTCTCCAAGCTTGCGCAGGCGCACTGTCATGCCTCATTAAAAAACTGTCACGCCTCACGCTGTCACGCCTCATTAAGTCAGAGCATCAAACCGATAAACATCGTTGTGAGCTAACGTAGACAAAACCATGTTCTGTACACAACATTCCGTACAGATGACCTTTTCCCACCGATCGCTGAATAAATATTTTCAGGTTATACATAAACTATACATGTGTGTCATCATCATTTCTCCCTCTTTTATCCCTGACCAAGAAAGAGAACCCCCGTCGTTTGTTCCAGAGAGATTTCAGTTATGTGCTTTCAGACCAAAAGCGAAGCGAGCGTTCGGGGCGGTGAGTTTACATACAAAGTCAATGCAAAGACGCGTATTTCCTGTCGGGCGGCATGAAGCGATGTGAAGGGGGCAGGGCCCGGTGACGTGAAGGCAACACGAAGGAATTCGCGTGAGTTGAATATTTTCAACTCAAGCAAAGAAGTCGCATGACACTGAGTCGCGATAGCCAATCAGTGTTGAGATTGTCCGTACATCACTGAGGCTTCACAGCGTTGTGTGGAGAGGGCCGGGCAGAGCGGGCGATTGAAAATCTGCTGGCCGGCTGAGAGCTGCTAAACTTGGAGAAGAGGAGCAGGGAACAGCGCTGCAACCATCGGACAAATAAACACCCGAAGTCGGTTAAATTTGCTTTTTACTTTAGTTTTTGGGATTTCAACGTTGATTTATCTCCACTCCATTCAGAAAACAAACATTTTAGAAGTTGTTGTCCTGCTGTCTTGCTGACAGACCTGACAAAGCATGAATTCATATGTTTAACAAAACTGCATCATATTGTAGTTATTTCGGCATCAGTTTGATCCGTTTATTGCTATTTAATAATTTACTTTGGGTTCATACAGCTGTAGTAATGGCAATGAGTTGTGTTTATTCACATTATTCCATTAAAATCGCCTTCTCGTGTTGTGTGTGAACACTTTCAGCGAATGTACTCACGTGAGGAAAGCGTCGCAAGGTGAAAATTCGCGGTTGGTCTGAAAGTTTGCTAGGTGCACACACAAAGGAGGTGCTGGAAAAGGCAGTTGAGGAAGTGAGAGCAGGAGCAAGCTTGAGGCAGACGTCAAAAAAGTACAGCATTCTGCACACCACCATGCAGGATTACAAAAAGTACACACACAACCCTCATCCTAATTCGACCCTGACACCTGCAGAAGAAGATGTTTTATATTTTGGATGGCAGACCACAGCTTCCCAGTCACCAGATCTCTGGTGAAAGTGCTGGCTAGTGGCATTATTACAGATAGTGGAGGACAGACCTCTCATTCTAATCTTGGACCAACACGAGACATATGTCTCAAAAAATTTTAGAATGTACTGCAGGGAAAAATAAATTGAAATTCCCTGCCTACCTGCCCACACCACACACATCCTACAGCCCCTGGATATTGCTGTCTTTAATCCCCTCAAGACTGCTTTCTCCACCATGGCTTCCAGGATGGGTCTAGTGCGAGGGGATCTTGTGGTCAGGAAGAAGCAGTTTTCTTATCTGCTGAGGAATGTCTACCCCACTGCTGTACCTGCCCAAAATATTAAGGCTTCGTTCCGCAAGTCAGCTGCATGGGCTCTGTCAGCACAGGAAACAGAATTGATTAGTTCACGACTCTCAACTGTGGATCTCTAGGTTTGAGTCGTTCATTTGTCTTGTGACAGCTACTGTGGAGCAGGAATGAACGACTCGTTCCCCGCTCACATGGGTCCTCCTCAGTCTTTCGTTCACTCGGCAGGCTGAGTGACTGCCAGCGCCAGAGAATGAGAGGCAGGTCGGCTGTCAGGTAACAGTCACTGGACTGACATTATTTAGCTATTTTGTTAATTATGAGACATTTTATAAAGCATTATGTTATTACAGCGTAGTGATGTTGTGCTAAGTTATAGTTTTAACACAGCCGCACCGTAACTTTTGTCCTGCTAGTGAGAGTTGTTCTGGGTCCGCTCCACTTCAGAGCCCTGACAGGGTTCTACCTGGAGCCGAATTACCTCAGAGGTCGTCTCCTCTCAAACAAACAGACCCGGTCATTAAAACATTAAAACACAGCCACAGCAACGTTAGCGTTAGCTCTGTAAACAGCTATCAGCTGATCCGGGTCCGCCAGAGAACGCAAGTAACTTGTACTTTTTATTTACCAACAGAGCCATGCTGTTGTTTCACAGCTCGTGACTGGTGAACAACCTGCAGTGTTTGAGAGTGATGTGCTCATGTTTGCTTCTCTGTTCCTCTCTCTGTGCTGGAGGTTTTTAAGAACTTGGTGGCTATTATTAAACTGGTTGAATTTTAATAAGAGTGTGTTTATTCATATAGTGTATCAAGCTTATTACTTCAATATATTGCATAATATATATATACTGCAAATCTGATATTAATATTTCCCTCATGGATAGGGACGTTAGGCTGCTGTATGAATGAGCACTTTAGAGATAATGATAGTAATTATATACATAAGCCTTTATATGGCTGGTCTGATTGTATACTCAGGAAAGATTGTGAAAATGGAAGGATTTAGCCGGAGTAGTGGTGATTACATATTGACAACATATTTCTGGTGTTTTTACATGGTATGAATTTGGTTGTGGGCCCAGGGGGGTTTATATAATGATGATATACAGTAATCAAGAGGTGAATTTGTGCATTATACTTAAATACATCCAATAAAGCAAGCCAGGCAGCCTTCTGTGTTTGAGAATGGCGCAGTTTTTTAGAGGGCTGCAGCGCCGCAATAACAGCCTAGTTCAAATGAAAGAAATGAACGCAATGACTCAAAAAAGATTAGTTCATTTTAATGAACGAGATTTGAAGATTCAAGTCTGTCAAAAGACTCGAATTTGCCATCACTAGGACGGAACATCGTTATCGCCTGTGAGCATCCAAGCACAGGCGGAGGAGGTATACTTTCGCCCACTTTTCTCAAATACCATTGGTCCAAAAGACATCAATCAAATATTAGACAGTCCAATGGGTATTCCCCCAGAGAATGAGCACACAAACATGCCTGTCTGGCTCTGACCAACAGAGGAGTGGCCGTTGACGTGTGGTGAAAGGCGAAAAGTGTATGGAACATGGTTAGTCTACGTTAGCTAGCTAACCAATTTATCATGTCATTTACTCTGATTGTTGGTTTGTCTTTCTAGTTTAGTTAGCTAAGTTAACTTAGTTGTAGTTAGCCAGGTTTAGTTAGCTAGCATAGTTATTGCAGAAAGTTAGCTAACAGAGGGTCTTCATTTTTATTTTTTAATTTCCTCCTCTTGGTTTAGTGTGCTGTTCATTTTCATTATGGCATTTGTGCGTGTGGTGTTGGAGGACAGATGACAGAAAACGCATCGCACTTTCACCTGCCACTGTCTTATATACAGTCTGCAACATGCATTTTAACGGCCATTTTACCACTGCATCGGCAGAGGCAACAGGATCAGAAGTCTTGATAGGACCATCGACTGTATGATTGATAACAGCTGATACACGCACATTAGTTTCTATCATGGGTAAGTAATAGCTACTCCTGCCAGACAGTAAAGTGTAACGTCACTAAACTTTACAGTGTAGTGACAGCATATTGTTAGTGAACACTCCAGACGGTCAGTTTTTGGTTGTCATGGTAATGTATTACGTCCGACTATTAACCACACCCCCATTCTCTGTTTGAGAAAGCAAAAACAGCAGAACTGGCTGGAGGGGGGCTTTAATGATGTCATTGCTCCATATCATGCCTTTTGTGGCATTTTTGTTTGTTGATTTGTTGATTTTTTTGTCTCTGATTTACATTTTCGGTGATGATTTCTTGTCTCTTTAATTTTTTCAGCAGAGCAGATTGACCGGCTGCTGGCTGACTGGATTGTGTTACATCTCCCTGTCCCTCCTCACTAGCCATGCCCCCCATTCTTCATTTTCACGCTCCCTTCGCTCAGTCTCTGCATCCTTACTTTCTTCACTCTTCTTTCTTCGTCTTTCTTCACTCACAAGCTTACTTTCCCTTCTCTCAGTGTCTGCATCCCTTTTTTCATCACTCTCACTTTCCCTTCTCTTAGCCTCTATATCCCTTCTTTCCTCAATCTTTGAAACTGATGTAAGTAGAAGACATGGCACTGTAAATGTTATAATGTATTTAAAATAATATTTTACCACTTCAAAATAGGAAATACTACTGTTTAAGTTAATACTTATTATACCTGTGTATAGCTGTTATCAGCAGCTATGACTTGCATATTTACAGGTCCGGGGACACCTCGCGGTGCAGGAGCCCTCCTTTTTTTGACCACAGGACGATGCACAAAGATGGTGGGAATAGCATCTGCTTTCAGCCTAGTCTTGACCTTTTCGGTCCTGACAAACTGGTCTGCCTCAAAATGTGCCTGCAGAGTGACTTGAGCTTATTTTTCACACAACATCTCAGGTTTATCTACCCACATTAATATATCATAGTTGAGTGCACCATATTGGTGAATATTCAATACTTACTGGACATGTATAGAAAAATGACTTCTCTCACCATCATCGAAGAAGTCATTGTGTGAGAACAGTGAAAGAAATCACTAACAAACAATCTAGTAACTGATGCCAACATCAGCAGCAAAAGCTGCTATATAAAAAATGTTTTATTTATTTATGACTTGGTTGCTATATATAAAAACTTATTTATTTATTTATGACTTGGTGAAACAGTTCAGAACTGAAGAAGCCTCTTTGATGAGAGGTCAAACGTCATCTACAACCAAGTCCAGATTCTCTCGATTCAACTTTTCTTGGATAACCATGACCTGGATGACTGAGGATCTTTACAGATGTGTAGGTTTGTCTAACCCTTTTTCTCTGTCGTTCTCCCTCTCTCAGCACAAGATTAATAGTGGGATTTTGTGGAACCTGAAGATTATCTGCAGTGATGTTTTTTAATAAACCAAACTTCTTTCTTTGTAGAAAAAGTGCAGTGTTTTGTTACCTCACATATTTTTTTGTTGTTAGCCTTTAGTGATGGCAAGGTTGCTCCTGTTGACCTGAGTTAACCATTTTTTCCTCCCTCCATGTCAGCTGGGAAACCAAACATTTGTACTCCTTTCTCTGAGCGATTGCAGCATCCCCACACAGCACAATAAACCATGCTGTAGACTATTATAAGATAGTACACAGGCACAAACCACTTAACATGCTGTTTTCTGGGTTTATTGGAGATTCATTAAAACAACACATGACAATTATTGATAGTCACCTGACTGTCTCCTTCTCTTCTATCTTAAAGTCTCCTCAAGATTACATTAGTCATTAAAATCAATAAATCCTGGTACCATGGGACTACTAAAACTTAATTAGAAAAGAGGAACACACTTTCCAAGGGAAGGTTAGCCAAAACAATGTCAACAAGGAAAGTAATTGTAGCTATTACCGTCAAACATGGACTGTATATGTCCACCAATTTGTCTTTTTCTTTTTTAAATTTAGCATATTTAGTAATCTAACTACATACATGTCAGTGTGTTGTACAAATATTGTAAATCGATGCATTTATTGTATAAATTCGCTTAAAATCGCCGTTCTGTCGTTTCTCTCATTCATTTTAAATTGCCCGCAAAGGACTTCCGGGAGCTATCTGCGGTCTCCATCAACCACGTGATGATCAAGAATTTTGGATCAAGAAACTCTCTCTTAAAGGGCTCTGGTGATGACAGCTGTCCATCTCTGACCACAGTTCAGAACATGGTCACAGTGACATCGTGTCTGAATGCCCCTCTGCCCTGAGCCATGAGTTAAAAGAAACTTAACACACAGAAGCTCCACAGTTTGCTTCTCAAGGTCATAGTTAACCACAGAGTCCTGTGTACTGACAGTAAAACAGATGCTAGCTTAGCATAACTTACTTTTCTTACAGTTGCATAGGCAAACATGAATGTGTTAGCAACAGCAGCAAACTCAATATTAGCTGAGAAAAGCCTTAATTCTGATTGGACACCACTGTCCAACTTAGCAAGTACACCAGCTCCTTAATATTCTGTCAGTAAGATTACTGGTGGAAACTAGCTTAGGACACACCCGTATGACACACAGCTTGTCATACATTTTTACAAAAGTTCATTTTAGGTGCCACTCTCTGCATCTCACCATAACAGGTTTACCTTCCTGTTCTCACTAACCTGACAAGCAACTGACAAACACTTATTATTGTAGACATAGTTAAAGCTCTTCTGCTTTTTTCTGATGTTTTGTTTCGTAATTTCTGATCTTCTTGCTTAGATAGTAGATCTGACAGACCAATGCCCAGTTGGTTAATGAACTGCCCAAATGTTACAAAGATGAATGAACTGACAAATGAACTTACGTGCTCTTCGAATCACAGATCAAGTGCAATCCTGAGACCAAAAGGGGGGATGTTGGGATCACAGGGACCTCACGGAGCTGAGGTCGTACATTTCTGATCTTGGCTGAACTTTTGTCAAGTGAGTTAACTTATTTTCCCAGGAACCCCAAGAAAGTCACATCAATGCGTGAACAGCTTTGATTGAACCTGTGACCCACACCTCATTGATAAAAACAGCAGCACAAGCTCTCAATGTTCTCTTTTCCTCTATCCACTCTGCTCTGCTCCCCACCTGTATGGACCCAAAGGCCACAGCGGCCTCCCAGCTAGGCCCACTCACCAGACCAGGCAGACTTCTTGGCTGCTACACAAAGTCCAGCAACCAGTTAACTCTGAGGAGAACAGACAGAGTGGCCAGGCACTCTCATCTGTATCACCACACAGCAAAAGACTACAACTAAACAATTCTTCACCGCCAGGCTCCATCCCCAACGGAGCTGCCAGCTAACATCTACTAACACCAGTGTTCTTCCTTCATGGACTGGTAACGTACCTGGCCATTGCATAGCTTTATATAGCTTAACTGCAAAGTTAACTTGGCTAAGCACAGGACTGTGTAGGCTGTGGCTCAGGAGGTACAGTGGATTGGCCGTTAATCAGAAGGTTGGCAGTTCAACCCCAGGCTGCATGTCAGTGTCCTTGGGCAAGATTCTGAACCCCGAATGGCCCCTGGCGGCTGCTCTGCCAGTGTGTGAATATTAGTTTCTGTTTGAGCACTTAGGCTCAGTGTGTGAATACAGAAGTAGTGTAAAAAGCGCTTTGAGTGGTCAAAGAGACTAGAAAGGCGCTATACGGAGCACTTACTTTGGTAAATGTACATTGATGTGTTTTATTGTTGTGATCACTGTTAACGTGGGATTATGTAAATACATTTCTGCCACAGCTACATCAGTTAGAAATGCTATGTTCACACACACTTTCTTTCTTTGTCTGCATGCTAACTAACTTAACTTGGCACCGTTACACCGTTAACCACACATATGGAGCAACTTAAAGTTGCTTCTACACCTTTTATTCTTTGACCACAAGCTCACGCACACCCTTTATAATTGTTCTCATTACATTATTTAATATAAATCTTGATGCCGTCTAAACCTTAATATCCAACATAGTAATGCCAACATAACATGAACAAGAATTGTTTCAGTAAGTGAATCAGTTCAGTTCGTTCACCCAAAAGATTTGTTCTTTTGACCAAATTGTAAGTGAATGACACTCAGTTCAATTTTATTGAGTTGAGTGAGTCTCACATATTTCCCAACCCGGACAAAGAAAACCAATACTGCACAATTAGATATCACAAGGAGTTAGTGCCAAAATAATCCATCATGTATGGGTTTTTTAAGTTGTTTCCCTGAAATCATAATAAAAAAGAGAGAACAGTGATATTAGTAAAAAATCAGGTCTTTTATTTGCTCATTCACCCACAGTTTAGCCCATATTAAATCTCTGCTATAAGTTAGATATTTACATCATTCAAGGCCCCTCACAAAATGCATCATGATCATCTTTACAAAGAAATCTATTTACATTGTACAAACATTGCATACATGGTCATCCATACACCAAACCCTTGTTCCCTTCCACAAAAACAAAAAAGCAGTCCGATTTTCTTCATCTGTCGTTTCCACCACCACCATTTCTCACTGGCAACATTCCCCACCCTAAACAACCAAGTGGCATTTTTTTCTCTTCATTTTCAGACAGGCAGTTAATAAGTCACAGTCAACTGGTCAGCTACTGAATTACTCATCAAGACTGTCAGTAAGGCAGGCAGTTCATAAATCCTCAGGCAGTCAGGTTACTGTTCTCGTTTTAACTTTCTCTAAGTGCCTATAGAAGTTGATGAAAATCAATTCAAGCCAATATAATGATTTGGTTTCTATTGATTGATTTCTATGAAATCAATACAAGTAAATGGCAACCAATCAAAGCTAAGACGACTCATGTGGGATGGCTTCACACATGGCACACTGGGAAAGGACTTGGAGATGGTTTAGAAGAACTACGTAGGAAAGAAGAATTGCTTGCTTTCTTTTCATCTTTTTGGTCCTGGTCAGGCATTTACATACAGTGTGGTGAATTCAGTTCTGCTTTTTCATAATGCAAATTTAGCCTGGTAGATTATTGAATTAGTTTGAACCTAAAGAGGTCCTTTTCTAATTGGAAATACTAAAAACACAAATGTGAAGAATGAACAAATAATTGTCAGTTTCCTTTTAGCCTGTTCAGCGTGTGCCTCTCCACATTTTGTCTGGTCCAAGATGAAGGATGATGTACTCTGACTGACAAGGCCACGTTGGCCTAATGACTCTAAAGATACAGATGAGCAAACAGGACAGAGCATAAAAATGTTATACGTTGATTGTTTACATATAAATACAAGCCAGGACTTTTACATATCAGCATGACACCATCACACAACACTTTCAAAACGGAGACCTGATTGTGCTTCTCCATTTATTCACTCCTCGTCTCTTCCACAGATTTGGCTCACCTGAGAGTTCTTTTTTTTAGATACTTCTAATAAATGCTTTGTTTTTGACACCCTGTTCTTACCCTGCCAGTGGGTACATACACTCGCCAGCCGCTTAAACACACTGATGATGCGACTGAATCCTCCACCATTAAAAATGGACTCTTTGGTGAGTGAGCAAATCAGTTTTTGGATCAGATTGAAGAGACCTAATAGCAGAGCATGACTGTTCAATAGTTGAGTTAATTTCAATAATCAATGTAGTGGTTTAGAAAAGACCTGAGAGCCCAGAAGAACAGATAGAGAGACAGGGTATCAACACAATGAAGGACAGAGATGTGTCATGTTTCCGGTTCAGTGTTTGTCCAACAGGTTATTCTGAGGCCCTGTAGCTACCAGCCTCAACAACCAGTTCATCTGCCACCTGGAGTGTCTGTACAATGAATGACCTTGAGTCTGACAAAGGCATATTTTGGCCGATACCAACAGATTTGGGTTGAAGCTGTTAACCGTCCACACTCAGTATCTTTAAATTTGACCATGTGGACCCCAGGTGCACTGACACGGGCTCGTATCAAAAAGCTCATTCTTTAAAGGATTTCTGTAAACGGATGTGTTGCTCAGTGTGTATGTGTCACTATGTTTCTCTCCAAGCGCCAGTCTTCATACAGCCACTATGTTGTTCATCTCCCATTTCTGAGTGGTTTTATTGGTGTCACAGTCTGATATAAACACTTTGTGGAGGAGGTCGGAGCGGTCCAGACATTTCCCTGTTAGGAGAACACAGACGAACATTACTACTGATGTTTGTTACAGGGATTCAGAAGCAACAACTCCTCCCAGCCTCCACTAGACAAGGTTTGCTTCCAGGCTTAGCCTAAAAACATGTAATTGTTGTGTGTATTAGTTTAAGCAGCATATGTTTGCCTATAGTGGTGACTTAGATGAAGATCAGATCACATTTCATGACCAATATGTCTAATATGCAGTTAGCCCTATTTAGACAACTCTTGCTGGGTTTAAATACTTATGGCATATAGAATAATGAACGCTATGAGAGCACTTCTTCCATAGATTCCGATGGATACCGACACAACAGTGGGCTGAACAGAGATGATGTGCATGCAGCTTTGTCCTGTTGGCTGGCTCACCTTTCTTATCTGGGTTAAACCCAAAACACTACCAAACAGGGACAAAGGCATTATTCTCGTATACTAGTCCCGTAACGTTCTCACACCACTTGCGGTCGCAATTGAGCAGTGAGCGTAGTGAGTGTGGCTGTGTGAGTCTGGATTTCTAAATAGCCTGGTACAGTATAGGGGTGCAACAACTAATCGACGTAGTCGACGAAAATCGATTTTCGATCGAGCTTAATGGAGTAAAGTGATGTGATCAATAAATTACTAAAACAACACAACATCAGCGCTGCAGTAACACCTTTACAACCCTAAACCTCCAAAGTGTGGAAGCACTTCACTCTTCACTCAATCAAAAAGGTTGTTAACTGCAGCATCTACAAAGCTGAGTTTTGCCTGTAAACACCGGAGCGTCTGAAGAGGAGGCGCGTAACATTGTTGCTCTGTGGATGATGAAGACTCATCTCAGTAAGCTAGTTTGAAAGCTAGCTTCACGTTAAAGCCGTGTACGCTATGAGCTGTAACTTTTTTTATAGTTTCCCTTAGTCAATTTGATCAACTTTTAATGGAGCTGAGAGTAGCACGTAATTATGATGCACAACGGCCGCGTTCACATTTCAGATGTGCCCTGACTTTGCAATCATAAACGATGCATCGGTCATGGCAACGTTCCCAGCAGGAGAACGTGTTGCTGCCGAGTGAGCAAGATTAGACAACACAACAATTTCTTACTTTCTAAAGAAGAGAAAACAGTTCTCCTGTCTCTGCGTGAGGCAGCGGCTAATCTGCCCCCCAAAAAAATCATGGTGTTTTGTGAGTTGTTGAGTTAGGGGAAAACATATAAACATTGTGAAACGCTGTCTACTATAAAATCATTATTATTGACCCCCCTGTAAATTCGGCAAATGTAATGCATGACGTTATTCCTTTCTTTGTAGTGTCAGTTTGTCAGTACTGGCCTGTAAACTGCTCTGTCACTAAACAGCAGATCAGGACTTGATTTCAGTGGAACTTTCTGTTGCTGCAGCAGAAACGTCCATTAAAAGGCTATTTTTGAAAGCAGTATTTATTTTATTGTCGTGACTGTTAATGAGCACAAGCCTAAAACACAAACAAGTTTAATTTAAAAGCTGATAGTTAAATAAGACGCATTCTTTAATTTTGCCATTCATATCGATTATTCATTTCAATAACAGATAGATTAATCGACTATCAAAATAGTTGTTAGTTGCAGCCCTAGTACAGTAAACTAGGCAATTTTCTCACTAGTTGGGATGGGCACCATTAGGATTTTATTGATCCACTCTCTACAGTAGATACTCCTTATTGGTTCAGGTCTTTATCAATAATCTGTGGCTACTGTAGAATTTTGCCACACTGTCCTAAACTTCCTTCTACTTGTAACATGATGATTGTCAATGATGACAGCAAATCACTATGTGAAAAATATATAACTGAAAAACAGTGCAAATGTTTACCTGTCGGCATGTGAGTGAACCGATGAAGATCCTGCAAAGACCAATGTGGGGGAGAGAGAGAGAGAGAGAGTAACAGGGAGAGTGATTGAAATGTGGTTCATTGTCTGTCTGAGACTGATCAGTGTGCTCTCATCTTTTCCTGTTTGCACACACTGTTGACCAGAGCATGGTCAAACACAAGCACAGAACAGATGTTTGCTTTCATCAGTCACATGTGTTTCTGTCTCACCTTGAAGTACTTCCACTCAGTGTGCTGGTTCTGATCACAGTGTGTGATGATGACTGCTGAATTATCACCTTCTCTGGTCAGGCACTGGTCGTACTGCATCAACTGGTTGGCTTCATTGATACGGAACAACTACACACACACACACACACACACACGCACACACGCACACACACGTCAACAAAGTCAGGCGGGCAGAACGCTCTTGTTCTGAAATGCAGTGCAGACAAAAGCACAAAACTGGCTCACAGAGAGCTGTTATCACTATAAAAGCACACAAAATGACAAATTAACACCACATCAGCAACGTGGGGCAGGCAAACGCTCCGATGCTAAAAAACGTCCAGTGTGAGTTGACAGGCAGGGGATGGACAAAACAGTGGCACAGCCTACACGTTTGGTTTGTTGTTGTAAAATGTACACGCCCTGCGCCCACTCTGATTGGTGAGTAGGACCGTAACTGGAGGCGCATTGTGCTTGTGATTGGGCAGGTCTGTCACACAAGAATGAACAGAATGAATGTGAAACGGGTCAGATGCGCTGTTAATGAACCTACATTTTAATAGCAGCAACATTCAACATTAGTTAATCGCTTTTTTTCAAAGTGCAATTTTGATTTAAACACAACAAATCGTTCAGCGCTACCCTGAGTTGAGGGAAACTCTGGGTTTACGGAGGTCTTTGAACAATGATGTCTGGCCTCATATTCAAATACACATCATGAATTCACCCTTGGCTCAGAATGAAATCTTTACATTGCCTTTCTCTTTTGCACGTGAAGTATACTTTATCAGACTGTAACAGTAGGGCTGAAACGATTCATCGATTAAATCGATTAATTTCATCGACACAAATTCTTTGCATCAATGCTTCGTTTAATCCATTTAACTTTACAGCACAGTGTTTTGCAATGACATTTATTACTGTGGCACATCGTGCTTACGCTGTGAACACTACATGATTATTGGTGCTGTTTGCAAAGTGGGGAAAGAGAGAAAATAGCGAGGGACGAAGAAGAAGTGTCCACAGTATGGGATTATTTCAAGCTAAAGAAAACACAACAACTCTGTAATGTTACCGTCCGTCCACCAGACAAGGTAACAGTAACAGCACTTTAGCATTTAACTGAAATCATGATTGATTGTTGAGTTGAAGCCAAAGTAAGCTGCAGACCTCAGCTGGAAATGTGCACACGTGCGTTTGTTGTTCTCCTTTTTGGGCCGTGACTTGGAACCTCACTGTCAGGAGTTAATTGGGTGTCGGGCCAAGCAAAAGTACTTATCGATGATTGTTGTAACAGTTTGTCAGAACAGTACATTTAAACTTTTACTGCACATTACTTTGGTGATCTCTGCCTTAAAATATAATGTTGCAATGTATCAGCTGATCAGCTGTTCTGGAACCTAAATCTCAGGCTTAGCTACCTCAGAGTTTAGGGTTGGACACAGAAGTTGTAAAAGCTGCTTTGTTTTGTAAAAACTAAACCAACTAAAATGTTGTGTTGCTGAATCATTTGGTTCAATCAAGCTCCTCTCTGTAGTCAGAAAGAAAACTAATGCAGTGAGTTCTACTGGTAGCATTAAAAAAGACCAACAGAGAGCTAACCTAAACCTTCAGTTCCTCGAATGGCCATGTGGAGGCTGGCTCCAAAAGTGAGACCCCTATGTTAACGGGTCCAACTTTCCAGCAGAACATGTTTACAGCCTGGTACAGATCCAACTCTGATATAACTCACCTGTTTAAATTACATTAAGGCTTTAAGTAATGCATAATTAAGGGCAGGCCACACTGAGAGCTGGGTGCTCTCTCAGGTGGCTAGCCTCAAGGGGTTTCAAAAATCAGGATTCATTTGGCCCACATCATCTCCACCTGTTTGCCCATTTTTGAATTAGCCAGAGTCAGAAGCTGGAGCCACCCACACCAAGCTTCACAACGGCTCTAAAGAAACCTGTGGTGATGTCATTGACAGCACACCAATAGCTGGATATCTGGAGAAAATAACTGACTGAATTTAGAAATGGGCAGAATAAGAAGTAGTACTGAGGGACTTGGGTTCCAATTGTTTTAAAGGGGCTATGTATATATTTTTAATGAAATTAATCACTTTTTTATTGCGTTTATTTAATGTGTGATTCACCAGCTTTGTTCTATACCTCTGACAGCCACTATGCTGCTTCCTATGTAGTAACTGGGTCAGCACCATAAAATGACCAGCTCCCAGCACAACTCAGACTCCACGTAAGGATAAAAAAAAACAACAATAAAGTTGTGCTGAAGCAGTTTTGGATAGAAAAAGTGAGCAAAGGAGACACGAGTGTTTCATTACCTGGTTGCCCCCCATCCTGTGGCACGGTCCTATTTCCACATTGCCTCCATTGGTGTGTCCCATACTGTCGATACAGTAACTTGTCTCAAAGCCCCGAATCTATGCACACATGGACAAGTCACACAAACACAATCTTGTGGCACAGGATTACACAAATGGTTCAAACAAGGCATCTAACCACCAGGAAAGAAACTAAAGTGAGTGAACATGCTGTGTGCGTGTGTCTGCCTACCTCCCCCATTCCACATTTTTAGGAGGCAGAGGGTAGTGCAGTGGAATGTCATAGGCTATTTCCTCCATGAACCACTTGAAGCTCTTGCATCGATGGTCCTCCCTGAAGTTCAGCAAGCAAACAATTAGTTTACAACCAGAGAGCTTACAGCTTCACCGCTGACATAAAAACAGTCATTACTTAAGCAATTCAAATATTATTGAATGTTCAGCTTCAAATGTTAAGAATCTTTCATGTGTCTAAAGATAAAATTTAAGAATCTTTGAAGCAGGGCAGATATGACCAATTTCACGACTGCCATCAACAGGAAAACTGTCACTTCTGAAACATCAGAACTACCACTGATGCATGTTGGTGCTATTTCATTCATATTTTCAGTATTATGTAATTATTATTTTTATTGTTATGAAAAAATATTATTTCTACCTGAAGCATATTTAATTTTGGTTGTTTCCTTCTCAAAAGTTATGATGTAACAAGGCTTGCTGGAATTGGGAAATCTGTTTATCCAGTGACATTTAACCTGTCATGCGGGACGTTTTTTTCTTGCAACCTTGTTAGTAAAGGCCCGTAGAGTGAACTTCTGATGGGTGAGTTACAGGATTCTGTTCAGAGTACAATCAGGGATGTCATTTGTGATTGTTACCTCTTTTATGTCTCTGGCTGTGTTGATAATTGATGAATAGTCCTATTTGTGATTGTATGATCAATGATCATACCAGTAGATTTGCTATGCTTATCCTGACTGCTATAGTTGTATGCTTATCGTCATAATGTCTCGCTGTATTTTTATTTGTTAGTGTAAGCGGGTCTGAAATACTTCAGCTCTTGGGGGAATTCTGTGGCTGTAGCTTTGGTTAATTTGGTGTTCAGGCAACTGCTGTTCATGGTTTTGATCAAAGGCTGGTTTGTCCAGGCCCAAGGAAAATATTTGCACAGATGTGAGCAGAAAACATGTTTTTAGCAGTAGTAACATGTCTATTATGTGTAATTTCATGCAATCTTATGTAGGGACGCAACAATTACAGATTTTGTTGGTACAATTATAGTCTGAGGATAATCACGGTGTCACGATTATTTTGCATTCATTAATTTCAGAACACTAGTAATGACTTAAGTTGATTTTTAATATTTAATTACATTAACAATTATATTCCTATAATATGCAAGTATTATTAATATAAGAGGAATATTAACTTCATTTATCCCCCTGGGAAATAGTTATTGAGGAGATGACATTAACTGAACTGTACATTTAAGTTTTAGTGAATATGAGAAACTGAGAACATCTCTCATGCAGTGTCATTAATAACTGAAATGCAGGTAATTGGTGTAGTCCTGAAAGTCTATAAGCTCCTGATGTTATGTCAGTGTTTTACACCTGCCATTTTAACATACAAACATTTTCTCTACACAGACAGGAAGAGGCAACAGGATGTAACGTTAAATGTTCAGTGACACTGGCTGTCCTTGCGGTGGGTCGGAAAGGTTACACCTGCTGTGTTTCTTTACGTTGCACTGAAAGCTCGACTCTCACCACTGCGGCATCGACTGTAAATTACATGTTTATAATTAATTGCCCACCAACTTGCCACGTTATTTAACTCAGTTAGAAATTCTCCCGCACTGCCGAGCTTAGCCGTTTCTTTGCCTCTAGTCTTTGATAAGCACGGCACTTTAAGCTGGTGCACCGCTCATGTAACTTTGTTTTTGTTTTGCGCAACAGAAACACTGTAGTGGAGCCTTTACGATTAATTAATCGTGACGTTTTAAAACGCGGTTAATAGTGAAATCCGGTAATCGCTGCATCCCTACACTTATGATTGGTTAGTTTGTAGAAGTGGGTCGTAGCAGCAGTCACACTGTGAAGATATGGTCCTTCCTGGCTTCCTCACACTGGTGACAAAAAATTCTGACAAAGCTCTAAATCAGCTGTCGGGGGACATTTCTTACAGTGTGACCTCTCTATTGACATTTTTGCCTTTAAAAATCGCAGTGTACAGGGGCCATTCTGTGGGAAACTGGTAGTAAAATGAGAAATTCAGAGATGTGTTATAGCATGATCAAGTGTGATAAAAGATGAAAAGTCCAGATATATTTAGAAATAAATACAAAGTATGCATATTATATACCTGAAGCGTTTAAGCTCACTGATGTCTCCGTAGGCGAGAGTGAGAGTTTCCGGACGACTGGCATAAAAGTAGTCCTTATATCATCCCACCATACCTCCACTACACGAACATAGTTCTGTGCGCCACACACACACACACCACACACACACACACCACACACACCACACACACACCCACACCACACACACACACACACACACACACACACACCACACACACACACCACACAACCACACACCACACACACCACACACACACACACACACACCACACACACACACACACACACAATTTAGTATATACAGCAAGCAACGTAGATGAATAATGAAGCCCAACAATTTCCCACATGAACCTTTTGTATATTTTGGGAGTTGATAAAATAACATGAAGATGAAGGTTAGGTGTGAGCTGGAACGTAATAATAACACTGTTTATTTGGCTTGAGAAGTAGTTTCCCTGATTGTGTGTGCATTCTACACAGATCTGTAAAGTGCAAACGAGGCTTGTGCACGTGTGCTCACCATGATTCAACACTACTGTTTATAAATCTTGTAAGCATAATTCTGTCTTTGTGTGTACAGACTTGTAGTTGTGAATCTAAACAGAGTTGTGTGCATCCGGCTCCTGGTGTTTCAAAGCACGAGCCATTCTACCTTCAGAGTGGGTGAGGATCCAACATGTGCAGGTGGAGGGTTGCCTTGCCATCCGTGAAGTCTGTAGATATGGCCGACACGAGAACACGGTACGAAGAGCAGCTGGCCACCACACTGCCAAATCTACATAAACACACAGAAATGGTACAAAGCCCAGGTGAACATTGCTCTAGACCCTTTAAATCATGTGTGTGTGGCCATTTAGCCTCAGTGTGTATAAACTGGGATAGTCCATGTTTACCTTGTATGATATTTCAAAATTCTCTCCTCCCCATATCTGCAGTCCTGGGTCATACAGACCCAGCTCAAAGAAGAAGTCTCTCTCTATAGCAAAGAGACCACCTGCCATGGCTGGAGACCTACAAGTATAAAGACAGAGACACACATCCAGACTCTCTTTTCAAGGTATCTGTGAACATCTAATACATGAAAGTCAGACATTAAAGAGTTCATTTGCATCAATATTGCCTTCACTTAAATCACAGTCAGTTTCTGTATTAATAAGAATGAGAACACAGAGTACATCAGAGACAGACAGAGACAAAGTCTAAGCAAGTGAGAAATTAGGTGCTCGATTATGGCAAAAATCATAATCACGATTTTTTGGTTTGAATTGAAATCACAATTATGAACACGATTGTAGGGCTGCAGCTAACGATGATTTTAGTATTCGAAGCTTCTATAGATTATTTCAACGATTCATCGTTTTAAGATGTACTTTTGCTTGGCAGTAACGGGATCAGCTGTGCACGTTATACGTGATAGATATTTATTAGTCATTTCGGAAATTCATAGTGTCATCCAGCAAACACAAACATCACCGAGTGCTAAACAAGTTATACTAAAGGCTCGTGCAGACTACACGACTTTCAGCGTCGGTCGATGGCAGTGTAGTTCACACAACTTGCCGTAATATGACGGCAGTCTAAAAGTTGTTGTGTCGTTCACACTACTTGACTGATCGTGACAGGGGGTCACACACACTACAGGAGCTGACAACACCCATGGCACCCGACGCTGGTTTCCAAACCACTTTTATCAAGAAACACACGTGAAATGTGAAACGGGAAATGAGCGATCCTGCACACAAAACAGCTGTTGTTTGTTATTATAAAGGCGATTATAAAGACAGAATCTGGTTGAAAGGATGGATTAGCACACGCAGGTAGCAGGGATTGTCTGAGCTACAGAGAGAGCTGGAGCTCCCCGACACCCAGTTAACTCATGACTGAGGTTTCAAGTCACGGCCCAAAAAGGAGAACAACCAACGCACGTGTGCACATTTACAGCTGAGGACTGCGGCTTACTTTGGCTTCAACTCAACAGTCAATCATGATTTCAGTTAAATGCTAAAGTTGCTGTTACTGTCACCTCGTCTGTGTTCCGCTGGCAGAACACCTTTTTGTTCAGGTACTGCTGTGCTGTTGCCGAGGCGACAAAAGTTTAGTTTTACGGTGGACGGATGGTAACATTAGAGAGTTGTTGTTTTCTTTAGCTTGAAATAATCACATACTTTGGACACTTTTGTCTTCGTCCATCGCTGTTTTCTCTCTCTTCCTCCACTTTATCACGTCGTGTTCACAGTGTAAGCGCGATGTGCGACAGTAATAAATGTCCCTGTGAAACTGTGCTGTATAGTTACATGGATTAAACGAAGCATCGATGCAAATAATTTGTGTCGATTTTTATAATCGATTTTATCGACATTCAGCCCTACATGATTGTTGAATGACTTAGAAAACATCTTGCGTTTATTGAACTTTTAAAACTGAATGCATCATTTTTTTAATGATTATGCATTATCCAAAATAGACATGACATAGGAGCTAAAAGTAATCAAATATTTTTCACTTTAAGCAGCTTCTTAGAGCAAAGAGGAAGACAGTAACGATTTGTGTGCGCGCGCGTGTGTGACAGGGGAAGTTGACGACACCTCGATATGTTACAATTAACAACTAATGGTGAGGAAAGTATAAATCCGGTAATACGTTAGTAGACGCGGACACAGTGGATATTTTACAAGCAAGGCCCAGGTAAAGCAAGTTTTAACACACTGGGTTTGAATAAGTATAATTATATGTAATTGTAAAGCTATGAGTAGAAAAAGGGTCCGCCAGTTGCTAGGCTAATGTATGCAGTGTAATAATGGCGTCTAGCAAGTTGAAGCAGTTACTAGCCTGCCATGTTAGCTCGAGCTGAAGAAAACATGTAACAGCCTGGATGAGAGAAAGAGAAATCGTTTTAATTCCATTAGCCAGTTTTTCTAATCATTGGAAGCCAAAATCAAAATCGTGATTAAATTTCGACTAATTGCACAGCCCTATGAGAAATTAGTAAGATTGAAGACTAACAGCAACATGATGAAAATTGGTTGGGGGAAGGTGGGGGGGTGGGGGGGGGGTGCCACATCTCAAACCCAATTCACACCAGAGGCTCCCCTGTAGACCCCACAAAAACAAACAGGGCCCACAACACACTGTGGTGAAACACCATTTAACTCCCAGTAGCGGAAACATTACAGCACAGCGTAGTCAGTGGACAGGACAGTAGGAAACTGCTCCCCTTCAAGGAGTTTGTTTTGGTTTAGTTGGTTAGTAGTGACACAATCATATTTTAAATATAATCTGTTGTTACCCAGACACCCTGCTCTTAATATTTCTGGGTTTTAGGTTAATTTAAGCAGATCTACCGAGAGACTGTTTTGTTCTTTTCGAACACTTAGCATTTCTGCACATGTTCGGTGAAGTATTAATAGTCTCTATGTCAGACATATCATTAGCATTTGTCCAGGTTAGTTGGATGTGTTTCTTCTGTGTATACACACTGTCCAGATTAGTCAGGAGACATTGGTTTTCTGTACCTATATGGCTCAGTCTCAGTTTTGCGGAGTTTTTTTCTCTGTCTCCCAGAGGAACTCTCTTCCAGAGCATGCTCCAATCCCAGGCTCCTCTAGCAAAGCCGTTCTCGTCACCTCCACCCTGGGGCTCAATGGTGAACATCTGGCCATGGATGGAGTCGATCAGAGGCACCGTACACACCGTTCTGACAGAGTGGGGGTGGGGACATGCACACAAGATACATGGTGGTGGTGGGGTGGGGTGGGGGTGGGGCATGTACATCCAGAAAATACAATAGACAAATACGGACAGAAGTGCCAATGAAAACACAAAGACATGGGTGTGGGGCGTCGGAGACCAAGACAAAGCAAGACACAGTGGATAGGACAGGTGGGATGAAGGGATGGGAGATGGAGACACAAACAGAACAGGGATGAGTGTTAGCATGCTGGCTACGGTGAGTGTACCGTAGGCTGCGTGGTATGTTTTCTGTTGGCCTTCTCTCTCTGGCTAAGTGGCACTCTCTTCCAGAGCAGGCTCCAATCCCAGCTCCTCTAGCCAGGCCGTCCTCATCGCCTCCCTGCTGGGGCTCCATAGTGTACTCATTACCATCTATATAGTCTATCAGTGGTACTGTACACACTGTCCTACACACACCACACACACACACACAACACACACACACACACCACACACACCACACAACACCACACACACACACACCACACACACACCACACACACACCACACACACACACACAACACACACACACACACACACACACACACACCACACAACACACACCTGTTCAAAGCGTTGCAGAGTGAGTTTTACAGCAGAGCTCAGACAGGTGTCAATGTCATTCAGTGTTTTTTCTTGAATTGCAAATGCAGGGATGGTAAAAAACGGCATTAAGGAGCACGTCATATCATAGTACTATTCCTGGAGCCAGATCCATATACACTAGATACAGTCTGTACATACACTTAACTGGTAACTGCAGATAAAGCACTCAATGATGGTGCATTGATAGATATGGGAGTGATCTCTAGTCTTTACGGGGTGATGCTTATTTGCTCCTGTGGCCAGACCTTTTTTTGCATAAATACTGTATACATGGCACAGAATCAAACCTGCGACAGAGTTCACTGTTCTGAACAGGTGCCCAAAATCAGTGTAAATTAAACAGCTCGCTGCGCCGGCTATGTGAGGTTTCAGGTTTCAGAGCTGCGAGCAAAAGCAGATTTATTGCAGTGATAAGAATGACACAAACTGAGAAACTTCCTCTGAGCAAAACATCTGGAACAACTGAAGACGTAGACATCTACAATACAAGCAACCTACAACTCATTATCCGTGGGCCAGGACAGAAAGAAAACTTGTGAAACATAGTGATGATCATATCTTTGAAAGTGCTGCACAGTGACACTTGCATGCACCAACAGTAAGTTACTTATAAACATGTAATGAAATGGTACCATCATGAATTTCATCTGCCACTCTATCAGTTGTCTGTATTTATACCATACTCTAACACCAAAGGTGACAAAGCTATCAACAGAGAGACGTGCTGAAAACAAAAGTTATGATTTAATACATTTAGTAATGAACCAGTCTGGAAACAATCTGTTGGATAACCCAGCCTTTAAACTGTAACTCGAAAGTGTGTGTGTTTGTGTTACCTGTCTTTTGAGATAGGAGCACCAGAGCATACCAGTTGATGCCAACCTCACAATGAGCATCAAGGTATGAGTACCTACAAAACAAAGACACACAAACAAATGGATGTCTGTGTTCATTTGTATTTATTGAGAATGGAATTGGTGTCAGTCCAATCAATCCTACTAACAAGGGGATTACCGTTACACTTAGATGACAACGGGGTTGGGGGGCTTCTGCAGGAAATCTGAGCTTTAAACACTTAGTCTCCGGCATTCTGGTAAAATTGTCTGCAATAATTTATGCCTTTTCCGCATCATTCAATTCAAAATTTAAAACAATAACAGAATATAATTTACATCTACATTTATTATTTAGCTGACGCTTTTATCCAAGCGACTGACAATTGCTATTTATGTCAGAGGTCACACGCCTCTGGCACTACTTACTATCCACACGTTACACAACCTCAAGTGCAGATCACAGTCCAAGCAGAGCAAAGTTGCGCCTCAGTTTTTAGATGTTTATATTGCAAGCATGGTCCACTTCATTACTATCACGGCGTACGATGGTGTCGCATCAGCTGGGTGGAGATGACGCACCTAGTTGACTTTATTAGTTA
>NW_024043129.1:0-16930 GCF_014851395.1 Micropterus salmoides | reverse complement strand
TCTTTAGCTTGTCTCATATGAAGGGGTGCTTTATGCTTTGAGAGTTCAATGAAGAACCTTCTCTTGAGTTGTGTTGTTTGCAAGTTAAATTATTAAAATCTGAGTTGCAGCTATAAGCTTTGAATATTAAAGGTTTACCACAGGAAACAGCCCTGGGGTGACACACAGAACCCTTCAGCATTCAGATGCTTAAAACCTTCGGAGATAAAGAAGATAGTCTCGATGTGTGGGGTTCTTATTACAATGCTCTACAACTGCAACTGAGCATAGGGACCTAGTCTAGTCTATAGGCCTATACAGTTGACAGGAGAATACGCCTGGTGGATTAAAACCTGGGACCCTCTTGCACATCTCTAGACATGTAAACTTCACAGAAGACATTTTGACTTGTCTCAGCAGAAAAAGCACAGGTGTCAATAATAAAATAAATTATGGCTGAATTCCATTTAGCTGCTTCAGTTTCAGGGTCCTAGTAGTGGTGGCTAACTGTCACACTTTCATGACTTACTGAGACGCTTGAATGCAACAGAGCCAACATATACGTAATTAGTAAGCACTGTTCCAAAATGCCCTGCGACCCTGTACGCAGGATAAGCGGTTGACGATGGATGGATGTTCCAAAATGTCTGCTGTGAAAAAAAAGGCTTATATTGATGAAGCCATTCTCACTGTAACCACCAGAGGGAAGCACAAGACCAATCAATACACACTGTAGCAGAACTCTGCAGGTACACTTGGATATAATGTTTACCTCATAAGAAACACACACAAAAAAACTTGGTTTAAAGGAAGAAAGAAAAGCACATCTATAGGACCTATAAAAACGTGAAAGGATTATCTTTCATGCACGATATGAGCTTTATTTGACCAAATTATTACCTTCAACCTGACTCAAACCAGTCTTTTGCTTCCTAATCCTGGGTTATAACTGACTGAGGATGGGACACTTATTTCAGCTTTATAAGATATCCTCATTCAGATGTGCCATATTACAGCAATGAAGAGAAGTAAATGTAAAGCAAACAAATGCAACACAAAAAAGCACCAAGTGACAGAATATATGAAAAGAAATCTACAGCGAGCTTGCACTGATAAGGAGAAATCAATCAGTTCAGTAAGTCCTGAAAATGTGGTAGCTTTTACCACCCAGAGCAAAACATTTCCATTTGAATTCAAGATTTTTTTTATGTCTGTCTTCTCCTCCTGTCAAGCAAGCCTCTAAATGGAAAAACACCACATTTCTTTTTTCTTTCTTTCATGGAACCAAAAGGACCACAGTACCGAAAGACAGCCTGTTTTTTTTAATCTCCCAGATGGTGGCGCTGTAGAGCTGCATAAACTCTCTGACCATGTGCTCCTCGGTCCCTGCCTCCCCTCCTCCTCTCCAGCGACAGAGAGAAGAGAGCTGCTGGTGTGTCATCACGCAGATATGTGGAGTTTATCAAGGCAATTCCTTTTATAATCCTCCTGATGCTCGTTGCCGGTGTTTTATCTGTTTAATAGCATTTTACTGCTACACGCCATAAAAACACCCTTTTTATTGTGACACCAAACACATTGTTTGGGGAATTGACCTGCCTGGGTAATGAACAGCAGTGAATTTGCAGCCAGTTATAAAAAAAAAATGAACCCAGGAGGGGAGGAGGCTGAAGGGGCTGAGGGGGGAGAGACAATTTTGACCAAAAGTAGAAATATTTTACAGGGGGGGGGAGTCTGACAACATGGCTGATTTTTTGTTGTTTTCTGGTGTTGCAGGATAGTTTTCCATTAGTCAACAATCGCTTAAATATGTAAAAAAAACAAAAAACAACAGGCACACTAAACAAGAGAGCAACATTTTTAATTTACCTACACCTACCTGAGTTCAAATTGATATTTTTCAGCTATAAGAACACAAAAAAAGCCAAAAAAACATACATGTTACAGGAAGAATGTCAAAGGAACAACCTGAATAAATGAGTGGAGAAACATATAAATACAGAAGCTCACTGAATTGTTAGAAATAATGTGAATCATATGCTATGGCCTTCACTGACTAAACACCTATCAGAAATTTTGGAGCAACATGTTAGACAGCACAACAACAAAACACCAAACAAGGGAATATCTTAAGGAAAGTATTCTTCCCTCCTGCACAGTTCAGAGAGTTGGAGAATCTATGAAAAGGAGCACTGAAGCTGTTCTGGATGCTTGTGGTGGACCTCACTAATGCTTCTTTTCCACTGTAGTAACTTAAAGAGTAACTTTGGTATTTTTCGTCCTCGACCCTATTTTGCCATGGTTTTGTGTTACTCAAAATAGGTCAGTCTCTGTAGAGATCCTTTCCACAATGTTGTCAGACACATGTAATAACAATTTGAGCCTGTCAGTGGCAAAAACAAGCACTTTAGTGGAGGTGCTTTGACGGGATGCAATTGCCCGCAAGGATAATATTGCAGCCCTGTTTTGCTGCTGCCGACTGCAGCGTCCTCTCTCAATACTAATACTATTAATTTCAAAAAATGTAGTCCCAATTAGTAACATGGACACAAAAACATCGTAGTTTGGTTAGGTTTAGGCAACAAAACTACCTAGTACTCTTACCTATAATAAGAACATTACGTATGGAAGTCAAAATTTAACATACTTTAAATTAGTCAACTCTGGCTTTCTTTCACATGGGACTTGAACCTAGGCCTCCCGATTGAAGGTTCTTACTTTACTTAAAACGCTCATTCATCCATCCACCAACCAACCCCAAATACCTTTTATTTATTACTTTGTTGCCCTTTGTACTATGTCACCTGACTTTTTTCTTTCCCGTCAAGAGTAAATGTAAATATGGGTCGTAATAAGCTGCTGCAATATCAACCCTATCGGCTGTATTTCTGGTGAGGATGTGCTGGTTCTGCACGTGTTGCCACTCTTCTCTGGATGAGTTCCTGGAACTAAATTTGGGCACTGCTCAGAAGGGGACACATACATAAAAGAAGAACAATGAAGAATGCTTGTTCGTCAAATAGAAACAAGCCCTCCAAATGAATGCTCCAGAACCATCCATATTTGACCACTATCATGTTTCTAATCTTTCACTGCTATAGTTATGGTTTGGTTAGGTTTAGGCACAAAGACTACTTGGATAATGATTTGTTGTCTTGATACAATAATAACAACATGGTTACAGTTAGGGAACAATTGTGGACAAGGTTAAAAGATATCCTGCAAGAATTGACTGCAAGAAGCAAAGAGTGGTTTCACATGTGAAAAGCCAATGTTTGATTGACCCATCCAACCCCCTTCATGTGCAGACTTTGTGGCTCTATGTCCGAGCCATTATCAGCATGTTGGGAGAGAAGGCCATTCAGATGATGCTGCAGTCAGTGGCTGGAAACCAAAAGGTGGATCAGATGATTTGTCAAGGTCTGGAAGAAATGTGAATACAACACAGCTAAATGTGCAGGAAGATGAAACAAGGCTCATGTTGTTCTGCATTAACAGGCTTTTCTGCTTATCCAAATAAGACGTCCAGATGCAGATACACATGTTAACACCAGGTTTTAATGTGGTAATATGTTCCAAAATAGCTGTCGCCATTGGGAATGCAGTCCATTTGCAAATGTGTAAAATCAGCTCATACTTTCGGGTAGAATCAGGGTGCTAAAGTATAAAGACAAACATACATGAGAGCATTCCTCTGCCAACCTAATACTCCACAACACATTCATGTTTGACATTTCTCCTGAGCAGTAGCTCTCTGTTTGTGTTCTGTGTTTCAGGCAGACACATTTTTCAATTTTCATAGAATTCAAACCCCTGCTGCTCATTTTCACCAACACTTGGAGTGTTTTTGACACTTTCACAAGAAACTGTGAAAGGTTACCTTTCTGGCAAGATCTTGTTTGCGTGTATTCAGTGTGTCTCAGCAGCGACAAAGATTTTATTTTGCGTATGTCATTTTAAGGTGTTTGTATTTTAAAAATGAAGACAAAGGAAATTATCACGAAGGATAGATTTATAGGACCCAATAGCAGAAAGTGAATGACTAATAACTATTAGGGATTAGTAAATTTTTGACAAAAAGAAGAGTGAAGGGGAATATTTTAAAGAGGCAAAGGGAAGTGTGTTTTAGAAATAAATGTGATTCTACATGCACTCACAGACACAGACAGACACAGAAAGAGAAAGAATCAATAGAGGCATTTGGTCTATTATCATAAACACACAATGTGTGTGTGTGTGTGAGTGTGTGTGGGAAGAATGGTGTTTTTATCTCCAGATGGTTGAGTGAGACTTGGCTGGTACAGAGTCAGAAAAGCAGGCAGAAGGCGTCTTTTCTACTTGAGCTCGACTAAGTGTGTGTGTGTGTGTGTGTGTGTGTGTGTGTGTGTGTGTGTGTGTGTGTGTGTGTGTGTTTGTGCACCATGTCTGCCAACCTGCCTGCCTGCCTGCCTGCCTGCGTGTGTGTGTGTGTGCGTGTGTGTGTATGTGTGTGTGTGTGTGTGTGTAACTGACCTTGAGGAAGGAGGCTCAGTTGGAGGAGAGAGGGATGAGGAGCCCCCCCCCTTACTAACCTCCCTCACCCCCCCGCGGTGCCTCCCCCCTGGGTAAAGAACGACTGGCCTCTCATCCTCCTCCTGTCCTCTCTTTTCTTCTTCTTTCTTCTCCTACCCATTTCTTTTCTATCCTTTTTTCTGCTTTTATCTAATCTGGTCTCATTTCATGTGGCTCTCTCCTGTTCTTCTCTTTTCTCCTCATTTCTCCTTGTCTCTTCTCCTCCCCCTTTCATTTCCTCACCTTTTTTCCTCTCATCTCCTCCCCTGTTCCTTGCTTTCCCATTGTCTCCTTGTCTACACTCCTTTCATGCTTCCTTGTTTCCTCTTCTCTTATGTCCTCCTTTATGTCATTTACTTTTTCCATTGTCTTCTGGTTTCCTCTCCTCTCCTTTAAGGTTTTTCTATCCTTGTCTCCACTCCTCTTGCATGTCCTCTTCTCTCCTTGTCTCCTCTCCTCTCCAGCTTCTTGTTTCCTTTCTTCCTTTATTTTATTCCCTCTCCTCTCCCCATTGAATATGTGTGGACTCCAACAACGCCTTTCAGCAGCCAAGGTGCTCTGCATGAAGAGAAGAAAAGAAAAAAAAGAAGAAAAGAAACACAGACACGTCTAAAGAAAAGGAGAGCAGGGAATCAAATGCCAAACTAAAAGCTCTTTGAAAAGCTTTGGAGACTGGAGGATGTCCAGGGGGTAATTTAAAAAACCTGCCACGGGAAACGGTCAAATAGAAGGTGTGACAGTCTGTCTGCGATATGCTTCATATTCACAATGGGTCCGAAAACACTGCTTTGATTCCTTTGCAACACTTGTATCAACGTGTTTCAGTGTGTCACAGGCTGCGTTTTCTTTCACATGATTTGGTTTTGTTCTGTTGTCCTTTCAAATAATGTAATAGATGTGGATTCTTCACAGTGTGTGTTTGTTTAGTCGCTGTTGGAAGTGCACTTAACTCACCTTAGTTTGAATCTCTGTCTGTCTTTCTCTTCCTCTCTGGCACTGTCATCCTCCCCCCAAAAATCACATGGTTCAGAGGAAAAGGGATGGAAGTTAACATTTTGGTAATTTTAGAGAAGAAAGTAGATACAACATTTAACTATAGTCCCATTCAGCCAATGCTAATCTTTGAATTTTAGTCTTGCAGAACAGCATACACAGTTGAAATGAGTAAATATTCAAAAGGACAAAAAAAATGTTTGACTTCAGTCTCCTCTTGCAATAAAATAAGAAACCATTTGCAGTCCATTCTGCGCTTGCACGAAAGGAAAAGGAACTAATAAATAGCCTGTGTTCATAGTGTAAAATACTTGTACACATTTTGTCATAAGCTCATGTCTGCAAGGACATCCACATTCGTACATCCAGTGCTTTAGACCCTTGTAATACTCCAAAACAGACTTGCGGTTCTGTACATAGTACAGTGTAGTTTCAAATTAGACTATGTGGGCAGTGTTTGAATTACAACAGGATGAATAAATTACTTGTTTGTTTTATTTGTTAGAGCTTGATTTTTTTAGGTGACAGCTAAAGCATGCTTGTAGGCAATTACAATATGTTGACACTCATGGACATGAGCAGCTAATGACATTTATGGCTATCGCTAGCCAGATATGGAAAGTATAATTTGCCCATATAGTGGTGTGACATTCCTAGCTGTCGAAGTGTTACAGTAAAATAAATGTTTTTAGACAGAAATTGTGGAGAATTATGGGTACCAAACTATGAAATTTACTCCTTTGTCTGCACAGCACACATACATCTACTCAACTGGTACCACCAAACACAAAGTCCCAGTTTCACATTCTCAGCCACAGACCTGCTGTATGATGTGTGTGTGCTGAGGGAATCCTGGGTGGGAGGAGTGGCAATGCAACTCTTCAAACACGACTTCCAAGCACAGGACAATGTTTAAGTACTCTTATTTTGTCAGCTCAGTCTATTTTCTCCTTGTTTCCACTGTGAATAAAAATTGTGAATAAATGAAAACGTATTCCCAATCATTCCTTTGCGTACCCGTGTTTCCCTTTTACTGTTGCTTTTCCTGTGGTAGTACAGTATAAATACAGTTATACGCAGTTCAGTATAACAAAATTTAAAATCCATTGTAACTTTTGATAAAATGGGTGCTTAACTTCAGACAAAGGTAGAAAAAAATAGCTTCTCATTCTTTCAAATTTGTTTAAATGACAACCATCTCTGGCAGATTTGCTGCCGCTGGCTAGCTAACAATTTGTGACACAGACACAAGATGCTGTTCTGCCAATAGATCAGAAAACTTTTCCAATATGTTGTTTTAGAGGGCATGACAAATTACATATTTTGTCCTCTAATTCGGAGGACTTGTCACTATAATTATAACAATAACAATTTTTATTGGCCCAACAACACAAATGATGTATACTATACAACAAAGCGCGGGACCCGCCAATGTTACTCTAATCGCTGATAACACTGGCTCCCACACTGTCAGTCCTGAACGTGGCTTTTTCTAATGTAACCTTTACCTGCACATACTAATGTAGTTAGATAATGAGATGCTAAGTCTTGGCCTTGGAAGTCACACTGAGTTACTTCGGTATAGTTAGCATAGGCATGCTGATGTTACAGACTTATGTTAGAGCAGACAAATACACAGTTTAATTAACTTTGTACACTTATATTTCTTCTTACTAATGATCCATGCACACCACTTCAATGTGTGAAGAAATCCACAGCTTGACAAGCCTGCAGTGCCTACTTATGGTTGCTAAGCCAAGACTGGACAGTTGCTGTTTGCTGGAAGGGTTTAGTGAAGGTGATCTAATGAAATTTTCACTTCATTTCAAGTTCAACTGTGAAAGAGTGTTAATCTGCAAGCAAATGTAAAAACAAATAAATCAGTTTATTTATTACAGGGGACAATGCACATGTATTTGTTTGACATTATTATTATTATGTAAATGTGCCAGATTTAGCAAATTTTTAGTTTTTATCAACATTAAACCACATGGTGATCCAGTAAATTACTCAACAAGCCAGTTTGATTTTTAATTTCTCCTCAATAAACTAATTACCAAAAAAAGTTAACCAGTTGAATTAACCAGTTAGATTAGTTAACCAGTTTAATGTGGTAATATTAAACTGGTTGACCATGAAGCAAGGTACCTGACTAATATAGTGCTAAAAAGGGAGGCACAATCCATTTACCAAACAAGATTCTAGATAAGGTGAGATTACATTGGTTTTCCACTTCTTACATCCCTCATTTGTAAATTCATGTACTGACAAAGAACTGTGTTACTGCTTTGCATCCACAGAGAAGAAGCAGGCATCTAATTTTTCTGTCTGTGCATCCTAGATTCTACATTTAATGTCTGGGAAGAGCAGTTCCTTATTTCCCCTGAGCAGAGACTAAGTGCATGCAGAGGAGGAGTGGGAGGCGAACAGCAGAGGCCTTAGCGGGGCTATTTTTATGAGGCACATAATAAAGATATGGAGATGAAGCATCTATATGCTACCTGAGGACCTTCTCTCCGCTCCAAGTCTGGCCCGACAACCTCTTCTCTTGTTTCTGCTCTCCGGCTTCCGTGGAGGATAGGGAGAACAGGCTGAGATGAATGAGCGTAATAACCCTACTGTCAGGAGAGAGAGCAGTGGGGAGGGTCATGATGGTGTAAACACCAGAGCGAAAGCTTGCAGGTCTGCGGTTCTATTTTTACTATGGCACAATGGGGAGGAGGGAGGGTGGGGTGGGGTGGGGGTGGTGGAGGGAGGTAAGAGGAAGTGGTATGAAAATGTGAGTTCTGCATTATTCATGGACCAAGTAGAGGAGCATGGATGGTGGCTTGGACACACAGCCTGCATACACAGGTTTGTACTTATATATACTTGCTCATTGACATAATACATTCAGCCAGTAACCTTAAAGGGGAATTTCACAGATTCTACAAATCATTAACTATACATTAATAACAAATTGTACGTGTAATGTGTAAGAGGTCACACAGTGACAAACCTACAGCAAATTATCACCAGATCTGCAGCTCTATTTAGCGTTTAGCTAATTGTTTTGTTTTAATGGTACATTTACTGTGTAATTCAGTCTCAGTGGTCTCCAGCAGAGAGCTGTTTTTAGCAAACAAGCTCAGATAAACTGTACACTCCCTGCCCAGTTCCAAAAGGCTTACAAAGTTAGAAACCAAGCGGAACATTTAGCAGCTAAAGACACAACTATTTTTTACAGTTTGTGGAGACAAAAACAGAGCTAAAATGAGAGAGAATATTGCACTTGCGTTCACTACATTCAACTGTTGGCAAACATGCTAGCCAAAACAGTTTTGTAAACTAGTGGATGTTCTTAAAGCCACATGTGGAGTTCTTCTGTCCCCAAGTCATCAACAAATACTTTAAAGCCTGTTAAATAGTTGCGGGGAGTAAAACCCAGATGCTTCAAATGAACTAAACAGTGATCTAGTTTCCACATTATCAGTGACAATAGTAACTTGTTGTTGTGAGTTGTAGTATTTCCCTGTGAGTTTCTAAGTTTTTGCCATTGTTTCATGTGTCTTTCTGTTTACCTGTTTCTCTCGTTCTTTGTCTTCAGTAGTATCTGTCTTGTCTCATATCCTAGTTATGTCCTGCGTTCTTATTAACGTCTTAGTGTCTGTCTGTCTGTGGCTGTAGTTCGCTCTGTCTCGTCCTTCCTGTTCTGTGGTTTTCACCTGTTTTTTGATTTCTCTGTCGGATCACCTGCTTAGTTGTACCTCTATGATTTGGATTACCTGGACTCAGCCACTCATTGTAAGTGTGCTCGCTTATTGTTTGTTGGAATAAATCTCCTTTGAACTGTACTCCCTCTGCTTTGCACCCTGCATTTGGGTCCTCCAACCTGCTCTACCACCACTCACTGTGACACTTGTGTAGCCTTAATGATCAGTGAACTAGTACAGACAGCAGACTTTTTAGGTGCATGTGTATGTCTCACAATATTGTTTTACATTTATCAAAGTCAAAATTGAAAGTAAATCATTGTTTAAAACATCTGTTCTGGGGCGTCTGTTTGCACTTATTCGTGCATGTGTGTGTGTACCTCATTGAGATTTCAATACGTGTTTTTGACCATGATCTGTTTCTCTAGGCACATCTCATATTTCACAGCATACTTATGGATTTATTCAAGTTAAAATCTGACATCCTAGTGTGTGTCTTTGTATCACTGTCCTGCGCTGTGTGGGGTTGCGTGTTGTTGTGTGTGTGTGTGTGTGTGTGTGTGTGTGTGTGTGTGTGTGTGTGTGTGTGTGGGGTGTTTTTTTTTTTTTTGTATTTGTTAATGGGAGCCATATTATTTACATGGATGAGTGACCTTCACAGGTTTGTGTCACGCTCAGTAAAACCCTCTGTGCTATAACTGTGCACAGTTTTCAGCCCTCTGGTCCCTCTTTCAGACTGGCATGGATATCATGTTTCCTCATGATGGAGCTTCAAGAATCACAACAGCTTTGTGTTACACACTGAAGTCTCCATACTCACGTGACAGTGAGGATCAGGAATGGGTTTGTAGTATAAATAGGCTTTGGCTATTAATGTGACATTAAATATACTCCAGAGTGCCATAAAAATAAACAAAGTACAGCACAGAACTGACAACCAGAATACAGAGGTAAACTACTGATGCATCTTTAAACTTCCTGGAAAACAATGAATCTTCTACTGGTAATGTTATTGTGCACTAGATGACTGTAATATGGCCAATTGTTATTTTTCCACTTTTACTTTTATACAGATTAAATAGATTATCAGCGTTTTGGCCTTGAATACTTTTTTTTTTTTTTTACTGAGGTACCATAAAACATGATTAGTGATTGTCGGCAACCAACATGTATCTATTTGCTCCAACATTTTATTGAAGGCAAACCAAATGACTCTCACTGAGTAAAATATTCAAACCTATAACTGTGTTTCTATGGTTACATACATACATCAAATGGAAATATTCTAAATGTCTTGTGCATCATTTTAGGTACATTTCCCCAACTTTCAGCCTGATGTAATTGGTACCTTTGGAAACTTTAACTATATGAGTCAATGGAAGGTTGATCCACCAGTGTGCCTGGCAGAGAGAAAGTGGTTAATTAAGCTCAACTAAATGATGTACTAATATGACTTTTAGTTTTAAACCAGTCAAATACCATTTAGAATTTTTACCTTTCCACCTAGTAAAATTTCTCTTCATCTGTATCCGCTGTTGCTCCACTCTTGCACCACCTGGCACAGAGTTATGAATTTATTTTATACTGTAATGGGGCTTTTCATGATCTATGATTCATTGGTGACCGTGGAAACTGTGCTGTTGCGCCACCTGTCCCGTCACCTCTCCACTTAGCTCGGCTCACCTCCATTCGACCCTGGGACCTGAGCCGACAGACCAGCAGTGTCCTGCAGAGACACAGAAGACAGAGAGACAGAGACTGAGACAGAGGAGAGATATATGGAGAGAGAGTGAAATCCATCTGCAGCCGCTCGGCTGCTGGCCAGGATGCTGCTGCTGTAACATCCTTAATCTGACTGGCAAGGCCTGATGCTGATCTGACAGCTCCCGCTGATGTACTGTGGAGAGAAGAGATAGGAGCTACACACACACACACACAATCATTCTTGTCTTGTTGCAGCACCCCCAAATCCCAAAGACATTTCAGGATTTTAGGATACTAAAATCATTAATATGCGGTTAATTGATGTTGCTGTACAATGGCAGAAGACGTATTCATACAAGTCCTCCAAATTAAACATCAAAATGTGTTGTTTATAAATTACCTCTGTATTTACGGATCTGACGTCCCTATATCGACATCATTTGTCTGCGCCTTCCAAACCGCAATGACAGGTAAAAAATAAATTAGTTTTATGATGTGACAACACTATGGACTTTTGTTGTCATGGTTATAATAATAACCAGGTAGGTAGGAAATGGGAAAACTCTATGTCACTTACCAACATCAGCCACTAATTAAACGGTGAGAATAGTTCTAAGAATTGAAACATTCTGTGCAATGAAGCTAATGAGCTTCAAAAGAACAGACTCACATTGTTCTGAGAGTCCCAGGTGATCTCACACACACACACACACACACACACACACACACACACACACGCAGAGGAATCGTCTCCCTGGAACAGTATTGATGGCTTGTGTTTGCTGACATGTGCATTGCTCAAAGGCACTTTCACCTCTCTGAATCCAAAACACAACTGGCCCATACTTTGCAAGAAACATGTTGTTGTCACATGTGACAACAGTTTTGACGTGAAGGTGAAGTTGGGTCATTGGGTGTTGTGCACCTGCTCTGCACCGGCTCACTGCTAAGTTTGTATTCATCACTGATGCTTGGAAAAATGCAATGAAGCAGATCATCTGAGCAGAGAGCAGACATATAGAAGTATATCTTCATCCGTTTCCCTCATCTATTGTATTTTCCTGTTGTTTCCATTGTTGTGTGAGAGTGACAAACGGATTACCTTCTCTTTGTCATCTCCCCTCTTCCCCTCAAAAGAATAAAATATTTCCTCATCTAAAATAACCATTTCATCATGTGCTTCTGTTTCTTGTCTGTAGAATCTGAACCTCGACTGGGCTTGGACTTACCACAGTAACAAGATGCACCAGGTTGCTGAATTATAAAAAAACCCTGTCAAATTCATTCCAACTTTGTGGCAACAATTTTTTTCCCTTTTCTGTTTCAACATGACAACGCCTCCATGCACAAAGCCAGGTCCATAAAGAAATAGTTTTACACATCCAACATTTGGAGGTTGGGCAAAAGTTGTAATGTTAATGTTAATTTTACTCCCAAAGCAAATATCATAAGCTGTTTTAAGACTGGATAATTTCCACCTTCAGTGTGTTGCACAAGGTTACTAAAGGCTCGTACAGACACGACTTTCAGTGTTGGCCGATGGCTGTGCTGTTCACACTACACAACTTGCTGTCTGGTGATGGGATCTTGAAGTCATTGTGGCATTCACACTACGTGACTGATTGGTGACAGGTGGTCACACACTATGCGAGCTGACAGCGGCTGTGTCACCTGACGCTGGTCTCCAAACCACGTTTTGTCAAGAAAACCAACCTGATCTCATCTCAGTCATTTATACACGCTTTGGAAAAACTGTGGCTATTGTACGCTAAACGCCGATTTTGCGTGTGTATGATACGCTGCAGTTTGCAATAGCGTTGCAACACAACGGAGGCTAACCCTACCTGCTAGCACAGCCGATGTGCACAGCTGTAGGGTTAGTCGGTCGACATGCATATATTTACTGACTTGGATTTAGGCACTAACTTCTGTGATGGTGAAGGTTAGGGTAAGTTGTCTCAGGGGGCTGTCAACTCCTTAAACACAAACATTGCTAGCTACAAGCGTTTCCGGTCACCCCAGGGCATCATATAAACATGCGGCCTGGATGCGTCTCCTATACATGCATGTTTTGCATGCAATAGCCATGGTTTTCTCAAAGTGTGTATAAACAACGCCTGAAATGGGAAATGACGCGAACCTACGCACGAAACAGCTGTTGTTTGTTATTATAAAGATAGCAATTATAAAGACAAAGAAAATGGGTGAAAGAATGGATTAGCACACAGAGGTAGCAGGGATTGTCTGAGGTGAGTAAAAAGTGTTTTGTAGTGAAAAACTAGCTGCCTGCTCTCATTGGCTAGATATGGACGTCGAGTTGGTTGTCTAGATATCCGGCTGGCATCGGCAATGTGCCAGTGATGTGTCGG
The DNA here is from genome assembly GCF_014851395.1 of Micropterus salmoides. Classification (NCBI taxonomy): domain Eukaryota; kingdom Metazoa; phylum Chordata; class Actinopteri; order Centrarchiformes; family Centrarchidae; genus Micropterus; species Micropterus salmoides. The sequence continues at coordinate 3,642 of NW_024043129.1, read as the reverse complement.
GGAGCCGTTTTGATGCGTCGTTGAGTCGTTCACACATAACGACTGGCGTCCGCAGATCAACCACTGGTTTACTGTCCCTGCTTTTTTATGTGTGTTTGTGTTGTAGCAGGCTGACGGTGCAGTGAAAAGACAGACTTGTAATCATGTCTCTTTTCATCCAGCTACTCCACTGTTACTTTCCTGTCTTTTATAATGCAATGTGTTTTTGTAAAAAGCTGATTAGAAAGCTTTACCTGTGAACAAGGCAGAGAAATCTGTGTTCTACGGGAGAAATCTAGCTAGGGAAAGGTTTCTCTAATCACCGTACTCTGATTACATACTTACAAACCCGGTTTCACATTCACATGATGGTTCAGAAGAAATCAGCTCACTTGAGAAAGTAGACTGTAACATGGTGACCTAAGGACATGCAAGCACATTTAAATAGGCTAGTTTTACCTGTTTGATTGGGACCCATCAACATTTACGATTGGCACAGTCCATGAAACTGTGTTTTATGATAACATGCCACCATGACCACAAGACAGCACAAAACATAAATGACTAATTAGTCCATAGTATGAATAAGGATTACACGTGTTTGTCTGATGTTTTTCTAAAAGTCATATGTAAGGAAAAAATTAATTTTGTAGCATAATACACTTCTAATAGTATACTGATATGTTACATAAAGCAGAAACACACAAAACAAAATGATACATAATCAGTCCTGACAGTCCCACAGCCCTCTGATCCTTTTTCGGTCCTGTGTGTGTGTGTGTGCGTGTGTCTGTGTGTGTGACTAGAATAGCAGGTGACTTGTTTTGGTGCTGAGCCCCATATGTGCAACGTAGAAGGGAATACATATGCGTGTGTGTATGTGGCAGTGTGTGTGTGTTTGTCTAGCTAATCATGTGTGGCTGAGTGCACTCAACAACAACAACACCCCATCATCAGACAGACAGGCTGGCCGGCAGGGACCCCTGTCCACCATCTGTGTGTGTGTGTGTCATTTACACACACACACACACACACACACACACACACACACACACACACAGACTGGTGGTAGTGATGGTCTGGTCTCCACCTGTCCCCCCCTGTCATTACCCAGGAGGTGATGGAGGGGAGAGATGAGGGAGAGGAAGGGGGTTGGGGTGGAAAGGAGAGAAAACCTGGAGAGATGAACAGAAAGAGAAAAGAGACAGAAAGAGCAGAGACCTCACTGTGACAGAGTCGCAGTTTAAGAAACCAGAACGAGACACTGAGAGACTGCAGGAAATACTTGATGTGACAGAGACAGAGAGAAAGGATAAGAATGGACAGACTGAGATGTGGATGGAGAGGGAAAGGACAGATCAGAGAGGAACAATGAGGGAAGGTGAAGGTAGAGATGAAAGAAAGTTGAGCAGTTCTAAAATAGATGAAGAAGCCTAAGAGTCTGAAAAATGAAAAGTTGAGGAAGAGAGCAAGTCAAGTATTCAGACAGGCTAAGGACAGAACGCTTTGAAATTTGACAAAAATTAAACTGAAAACAAATTTAATGTAAAGACAATACCATAGAAAATCTTATTTCATAGTAAGCCTAATTAGAACTGTCAGCTGAATATTTGCAAAAGAAAATGATGAATTGTAGAAAAACAGCACATTTCTAAATAATAAGATCGGTAACTAAGTCGGCAAATGTTTAGAAACAGCAAAGTTCAATGGCATAATCCTGGCCATGTATTTAATATTGCATTTACTGTATACTTCTCTTGATTCAAATACTGCTCTTGACACAACTAATCAGTCATTCAATCAATGAAAAAAACTGTATGGCACGTTTCATAGGTTAGTGCAATTCAAGTGTTTGCAGGTGACAAATTAATACGGCATTAGAAATACAAGCAGTAAAACACTGTGAGATTAAATGTAAAACCAAAAAACTCCCAGATTATTTAGATACATAGATAATCTGAAATGATCGTCTGAGAAACTGGGCTGCGTTATCTTAAAGTTGTTTGTATCTGTTGCTGACAAGGCGTCTCATTTTCTTCCACCATAGGCTGTGGAGTTCCTCAAGGCTCAATTCCCAGACCTGTTTTATTTTCCCTCCATGTGCTTTCGCTATGCTGATGTCATTGCTTTAAATATTTGTGACACCCAGTGAGTTCTTAAAACATGTTACTTAATTAAATGGCTTGTGAAACAATGCGTGGACTCATAGCCTCAATTAAATCACAACAAAACTGAAGTTCTTGAACTTGCCAAGATCATTTTAAGTATTTATCAACACTTTGTTTCCCTGGACAGTAGTTCAAAGTAATTATAGAAATATATGATTCCCGTGATTTGTAGTTACAAAATATAGAAACATATCCCTATTAAATCTTGTTTCACAGTCTCCTATCATCCATTTGTCTTACTGAGTTTGATTCTTTTGCAGATTTAGACATTTTTCTGAATTTTACTGCTGTTGGTATCTTTAGTGGAAGAAACACATTGTGGAAGTGAATATGGTTCTTACATATTGGTGTGATGAAGAAGTTCATTGTCCATCTGTTTTGTGTGTAACTCCAACCATCTGGAGCAGCTATGCACTTACAGAACAGTTATTCTTTGTTTTCTCTCATTCAATGTTACTTCACTGTTAGATATTCCCAAACAATGTTAATGTGCCAATTTTCAGCGACAACTACTGAGGACTTGCTGTGGGTATAAATGATCCTGATTATTTCAGGTTTTCAATACTAAAGAATTCATTTTGTATCCTGGAAAACATTACGCGTTTTCTGGAATAATATTAGAACATGTTTTTTTTAAATAATCAAAGACACCGCTATTTTGACACATGTCTATATGTCATGGGAGAACATGGCAGTTGAGGAAAGAGACATGGCTTCTATGGCTATTATTATTTTTGCAATAATTACAATCAAACATGAAGGCCATCAAAGGGTACATGTGTACAAAATCTAATGTTTGTACACAAAAGAGAGCTGTTTTCCTTTTTCTGGTGACTATACTATGAAGCAAGTAAAAATACTCAACATATGACTAACCCTAACAATCGCGATCAGACTAAGTGGTCACATGACCCTGGTTATCAATTTGGTAGGTCGACCAGGGTTTCCTAACCCAGCTATGACTGCGTTTACATAAAAGGGGCAGTCTTTGCTTACTGTCCCATCATTGGGACACAAATAAATGACTTTAATTACACTAGTGTTGATTATATGTATTCTTATGGTGTGAATGGTTATTTTACAAACTGTTCCATACATTGTTCTAAATCAACTTCATAAAGCAATGGAACTAAACTTAATGCCGTAAAAAGTGGCAATATAGTGGTGGAAAGACTGTAACTTACCCACGGCTTCAGTTCCCAACATTTAATGAAAACTCACATGACCTGCGCCTATACAGCAAAAGGTGGGGCGGTTCATGACCAGTCTCTATATTGAAAGAAATGTAATCAAAAGTTATGATAAACAAATTCATATTAAACTTAATTTGATACCAAAATATGCTCATAAATATAGCCTTACACCATATTTCTACTGACGGCTGTGTGAAACGGACTTTAGAGGAAATAAAAAACAAGCATTCAAAGCAGTAAGTAGGCCTACTGTCATAACTTAAAAGTGCACAAGTACAAGGCTTTAGTGATTCAGTCAGTCT
>NW_024043128.1:0-13251 GCF_014851395.1 Micropterus salmoides | reverse complement strand
GAAGCGTTTAACATCTTCGGTGAACTTATAAAACAGGAACTGGTGCATAGAGTCCATCTCTATGCACCAGTTTCCTGTTTTATAAGAAACACCTATGGGTGAAAGCTAGATAACAGTTCCTGTGTGTATCCGAGTTACATGTGACATAGATAAAGATTCAGCTACCTTATAATGACATGGAAAACAATGGGTGTAACCAACTGTTTAAAAGCAGACTGTCGAACCTTTCTCATCAGTCAATTCTGTATTCATTGCCGTGCATGTATGTATTGACTCCTTGCAAATAAAAGATCATGATCGTGACTCCAGTGACTCTGTCGTTCTTTGGTATAGATTTTCCTAACATCAAGCATTTGAACTCTTTTTTGAAATCTTTTTCATATGGTCATTGCTGATGATGCTGAATTCCTTTTTTCTTTTCAATCATCAAAATCTTTAAGTGGATCTTAGCGGAGTCCCAGTGGACTCCAGGATAACAAATCTATTTAAATTAGGAAAAAAGACCTAAATGTCAATTGTGGGGTTCACTTACCTCAGATCTTAAAGATCTTGAAGTTTTAAAGAAAAATAAATGACTATGCTCCCTTCACTTTATGTGAAAACACTTTGTATGTAGTTTCCAGAATTCACATGATAAACTTCATTTACTGTATCTTCTGTACATTTATGTAAATAAATAAAACAACCCAATCAGCATTGGCCAACTGCAATGTCATTGATTAATTAGTCATCAACATCAACCCTGACTTTTAAGGATAAATGAGAAAGCTAAATCAGCTACTTTTATTTGTGTAATAAGGCTAGTGAGCTGCTACAAGTTTAAATTTAGATTTGAATGCATTCTAGTTCTTAAACTATTGCTTTCTTCATCTTGCGAATGCATGTCTGAAGAATAATCAATACAATCTGAAGAAACACAATCTAAGCTAATTTTTTAAGAAACAATCTTTTTGAAGACTCATATATCCATCATGGAGCCACCACATTTACATTTAGGTAGCTTTTTAATTGATGTTCAGGTCAAGATTCACTGGATCAACATGAACACTTTAGGTTCATTTGCCAAAGGAGCAAAGATGAGTGGGTTTTTATTATGTAATCTCAATAGGATCACTTAAAGATGGGGTATGCTATTCTAATTCAATACACGTCAAATTCAGCAAATATCTCCTCACGGCCCCTGGCTGTAGTTCTGTATGCGAAGACAATATGCCCTGACTCTGTAAATGGGAAACAAAGTGGTTTGGACTGAGCCACACAACAAAATTCCAGGCGGTCGAGCCATGATTTGTGTGTCAGGTAGCATTAAATTACTTGCCCACGGACATTCAACTTACTTTGTTTGCCAAGACATGTTGTTCTTGTGATGTAATAGTAGCAGGAGATGTTCTGAGTGACAGCGTCTGGAGCTGGTGTGCTAGCTTTGTCCACTCTGCATGGTAGCTTTGCAACAGTATGCTAACCTACAACTTAGCTAACATTAAATTACACATACTGTTGTTTGCTCTATCTCAGAGTATTTGTCATGGTATTGGATTATCCAGAATCATATACCCTATCTTTAAATGTTTAACTCTTTGCCCTAAAGAAAGATTCAGAGGAGGCCTCTTCTTGTTTCTAAACTGGATTTGATTTATGTGCTGCGGAGAGCAATAAAGGAGCCAAATAGCATTATAAATGTGGTAAAAGGGCTGTTTGAATCAAGGTCAGCGTGAGATCAGGAGGTTCAGTTGTTGCTCTGTGGGATCCTATAGAAACAAAGACAACAGATAATTCAATAAATTGTTAGGGAGCAGAAGTCACTGCCTTGCCACAACCGCATCCTGGATGCTAAATTTCAGATTATTAGTCATGCAATTATTTTTAACCCAACTGTGATACAGTGGAAATTAGTCCAGGCTGTATCTTTTGGTTGTTTAGGCAGTGTACTGTATGTTTATAGCGGCTCAAATATTAATCAATCAGATTAATTTAGTCCAAATATAGTTAAACAACTCTGTTCTTGAAGTTGACATCATAAACTCTAAATGCCATAATGTCATATTGGCATGCAGGAAATTAAATAAATAAAATATTTTCAGTCTTGCAAACATACTGAACATACCGGTTCCACATGTAATAATCTTATGAAAGAAAACTCCCACTGTGTCGAAAATCTGTAAAAAATAAAATAAAATAAAATAAAAAGCTTGCTGTGCTCACTTTCATTGCATTCCATCACATAGATAAATTAATATGAGTAATATAAAGAGCTGTGGAATAGGAAAAAATCCCAGAGGAAGGGACCATGGGCTGTAGATGTATTAGCTAATTAACAAACAGACATGCTGCATTGTGTGGAATGAATCAGAGCTCTGTGTTAAGTAACTTGACATGGACAAGAAGGTGTTGACATGTTGGTAGCCTCTTGTTATATTTATGCATAGACTGCAGTCCTTTTTGAGTTCCTTGGCAGAAAAGGAGGATGGAATACCAAGTTGCTCCCAATGTATCCACTGCATTGCATTCAGTTGATCCAGATGTTTTTTTACATATAACAAACTTTTATTGCCTAACAAACTTTTATGTTAGGCATGTAAAAAAAAGTCTTTAGGATTAAAGCTGCACTATGCACAATTTATTCTAGTTCTAACAATGGCTCAAATTACCATGTATAATGTGACCAGGGTCGCTGATAGTGATGAACCGACAGAGAGTATTACTCAGCTCTACAGCCTCCTTTAGCTCTACAGTGCAATTAAGCACGAGGTCATTGTTTTGATATTACGGTTCGGTTTGGTTCAATCTCATGGCTTTTAGCAACCTTATTTTCAGGGAGCTGTTTTCAGGAAAAAGGCTGTCACCCAACTACAGACAATCCTCGCAACAAACAGCTGAAGAAGTTAGTGATAATATTTATGTTTACGGCATAAGGTGCTGCCCCAAAGTGGCAAAAAAAAAATCTATTAATGCAATTAATCTATTGATTGCAAAATATAGTTATTTTTATTGAAAGGAAAACCGCAGTGATGTGCTTCTGTAATTCACCTCCCTTGGACTCAACAGGCCCTCTGAGGGAAAAATAGAAACATTAAAATGCATAGTGTTTGTGGCGTCCATCTGCCATCTTGCTCATATTTATGATATGGCCTTTAGCATGTCTTTTGCAGTGAGGTCACATTACAGTTGTGTTTTTCTAGCACATGCAAAAGACAGGACAAATTGTATCCATGTACATTGTTCCTGTGTACATCCTCGAACAGTCTGGATATTAAAAGTACCCTGTGGAGTTTTAGCCCTCTAGCAGGCTATGAAAATGCTTTTCTATGAGTTAATGCCTATTTTCTTTATCTACTAAAAGAGGATGCACATGCATGTTGCCAATGCGATACACAGTCCCATCAGTAATGTCATCAGCAGGTGGCGTTAACGCGCCAAGCAATGCTGCAATGCGGCAATAAAGGCAGGGACGAAGAAGCTAGTGAACAAAGAAGTGTACAATGCTGTGTGTTTTATGAGGAAGCGATTGCACTTGACACATTTGTTAGACCTCAAGGATAAACACAATGCGTGTACACATACATTTTGTTTGTTTACAAGAAAACTCCCCAGGGTCCCTTTAATAGAGCCACAACGTCCCTCTGCAGAGTCATAATGGCTTGTGCAGACGTGTTTATGAGTGTATGATTGTTTTTTGTTGTGTGTTGAGTCGGCTTGACCTGAATGGAAATGGCCTGAGGTGTGAAAGGTGGCTGCATGTGTATACTAATGGGTCATGTCTGACTAAAGTAGCAACTGATCCTGTGTCCTTATGCGTTTGCAGGCAATTGGCTCATCCTGAGTGACATCAGCCTAAACCAAACTGATGCGCTGATCCTGCAGGGCAAATCTCATCTTTCTCAACTCCCAACTCAGCCATCTTTTCCAGACATTGTCTACTTTGTGATTTGTTAGCCAAATAGGCCACGCTGATGGCATTCCATGTTGAAGGTGTAGGGGTGGACTGTTGTCAGAAGTTCACAATGGTCTCGTGAATCACAGAGGCTGAAGACTTTGAATACAAATGTTCAACTTATAAAATCTACCAGCTGCATGCTGTATATTTTCTTTGTGTCATGTCCTTGTACTTTTTACCAACATAAATAGCTATTACTCAGTGCCACTAATTAAAGAGCTAAAAATAGGAGAATAGGAGTTACTACTCAGATGTCTTATAGTGTTTTTTAATGTAGATTTATTTCTGAGCAATGATTTTATCAGGTGTTTTAGTTTCCATGTTCACATCATCCAGTCTTTTTCAGCCAACTAAACTACCCTCATCATGCCTGTCAAACGTATCCCACATTCGTCCTGCTGTGCCACTGTGTGTCCATGTAATTTCCCATTATTTTCTTTTCAATCACCATATTAGAGCCTGCAGTATTCATTCACTCATTTGGACTGATACAATATGTGTCAAGTCAAATTTCCCCCAGCTGGATTCATTCCCAGAAATCAAATCAACCATTTCATAAGAAATAATTTGGAGCAAAGACATTTTGACTTTAGTTAGTGAATGACTTTTACTTGCTGCAATGTGATATCAAGCGATAAGAAATCAAAAACCAAGATGAGATCTCAGTGTTGTTTCCTTCTTTGCTTCTAGACACAAATGAGCTGCTTGTGTCTAGGAGAAAAGAAGGACACAACTATGAGATCTCATCTTGGATTTTGCTTTCCTAAGGGGCCGGACATCTGCGTATCATGTCTATGAATTTTAAGCTTTTCACGTGTTATTAAATTGCCATTAGACATTTCATGAGTGTTGGATGTGCTGTTAGGGTTTGGATGTGCTGTAAGGATGTTTGCTCTTGTTTTGGTTCCATGTCTTGGGTTCTACTGTTTTGCCTTTTTTATTCTTGTGATTTTATGTTTGGTCTAGTTCTGTTTTCACCATCCCCTGTTTTGTGTATTAGTTCTTAATCTTGTTCTCTAGTTCATTGTTTCCTGTTTAGATGTATTCTTTGTTCTGTTTCATTCATCCTTGTCCTTTGTCATTTGTTCTTTTTTTAGTCCACTTGTCAGTCTGTTTTGTCTGTGTCCTCTGTTTCTGCATTCTAGTCTTGGTGTGTTTAGGTGTTCGTCTTGCATCAAGTTACAGTTTGTCTATGTATCCCTGTCCGTTCTCTCCTTGTGTCTGCGTCTTGCCTTGCTTCCTGCTCTGTTTTTCCTTGATGTGACCAATCTGTTTTATGTTCCCGGCATGCTCGTCTGCCAAAGTATTTAAATGCCTGTGTTCTGTTCAGTCTTGTTGGATTATTGTTACATAGGTAGTGCTGGTAGTGCTCTGCCGTCTGTGTATTTCCCTGCCTCGGTCAACCTTGCCTGTTTTGGATTATTGTCTCTCCTGGTTCTTTGGTCTTTATTCAGCCACTGTTTGTGGTGTTCACCTTTTGTTATTAAACCTCTGAACTGAACCTGTTCTGCTTCGGTGTCCTGCCCTTGGGTCCACACCTGTTCACACACTAGACAAATCCTGACACATGCAGAAAAGGACAAAAGTCAAGGTAAGTTAAAATAAGTTATCGTTGACTTTTGGTTTCACTTGGTACAAGAACAGCAGTCTCCACATGTCTTCCTCCTTTGTTACAGTCATAATTACTTCGACCACAAGAGGTCATCACCTAACAATACACGTAAATATGGGTCATAATAAGCTGCTTACACAGACAACAGAATAGCTCATTTCTGGGGAGGACAGTCTGAGAAGGATGTGTGGCAGTATTAAAAGCAGACCTAAAGTATAACAATATTAGTCATAATATTTTTATTTTATAGAAAGCATCAAAATCAGAAACAGCTTTATTGCTAGGTAGTGTTTACCCCAAAAAGGAATTTGCTGTGGTGAATAGGTGTGTAACAATAGCCATAAACCTATATAAATATAAAATTGACAGATATTCAAGTTATAAAAGAATAATGACTAGTTTGTGCAAATATTTACAGGATGTACTATTGAAGTGGGTAGGTTTGGGTGTCCATGGGGGTCCTGGGCCTTATTGATGAGTCCAGCGCAAATGGGAATAAACTGTTCATGTGGCGTGAAGATTTGGTCCTGATGGACCACAGGAGGAGAGTGTCTGAAACTGTTGTGTCAGGGGTGGAAGGGGTCTCCATAGTCTTTCTGCTTGCCAGAGACCTGGAGGTATGTAAGTCCTGGGGGGATGTAACATTGCACCTTCTCTATGGAGCAAATAATGCACTGCAGTCTGCATTTGTCCCTGGCAGTGACAGCAGTGTACCAGGTGATGACAGAGGAGATGGATGGACTTAATGATGGCATTGTAGAAGTGCACCATCAGCAGGCTGAACATCTTCAGCTGCAGGCCGCAGCAGGAAGTACATCCTCTGCTGGACTTTGTTGGTGAGGGAACTGATGTTTAGCTCCCACTTGAGGTCCTGGGAGATGATGGTGTCCAGGAAGCGGAAGGACTCCACAATCTCTTTCTGACATCCACAAACATCTCCATTGTCTTAAGAGCGTTGAGCTCCAGGTATTTCTGGCTGTACCATTTCACCAGACGATTAATTCCTATAGGCAGATTCATTCCAGTGAGGGTGGTGTCATCCACAAACTTCAGTAGCTTGGTGCCTGCAGCTTTTGGTGTACAGGGAGACAAGCAGAAGGGAAAGAACGCAGCCTTAAGGGGGACTGGTGCAAATGGTCTGAGAGTCAGAGATATGCTTTCACAGCTTCACATGCTACCTCCTGTCGGGCAGGTGATCTGTGATCCACCTGCAGGTGGAGTCAAGCATGCTCAGCAGAGTTTGGATGATGGTGTTGAAAGCAGAGCTGAAATCCAAAAACAGGATTCTGTCATAGGTTCCAGAGGAGTCCAGGTACTGGAGGATGAAGTGAAGAACCATGTTTACAGCATCGTTTACGGCATCTACTGACCTGTTGGCTCTGTAGGCAAACTGCAGGGGGTCCAGGAGTGGATTTATAGTTGGTGATCCATCTGAAGCCCCTTCAGACAGCAGTGGCGTTGCTGGCAGAGAACTGGCATACCACCAATAATGTATTATTAAGAGGCACTTAGACGAAAATAAGTTATACAAGTGCATGACAGATTAACCGGAGACATTGTACAAATGAACCCTTCAATCAACCAACCACAGTACATGTAGTTGGTTGATTATTTTTTTCTATTCGTGAACTAATTGTAATAAGGTTGTGAATACAGTCAGAATAGTTACCGCCCTTGAAGAATTTAAATGACGTGTGATTAAAGACCACTTTATGAGCCTCTATGTGGTCTACCATTGTGGTAAGTATATAACAGAATAATTGTTAAAGTTCACAATGTGAATATATAATACTCATCCTTGATATTTTATCCTTATTTAGTGCCTACATAAAAAGATAAAAACAGGTCTACTTAGCAGGGGTCAAAGCATGTCTTGTCCATTGTTAACATAAGGAGATTTATACTAACTGGCATGTTATACATTTCTGGAAATTGAAGTCTAGATTTCTAGCAAACACTTGGCAGACACATCCGTTGTTGTTGAAATTGTCTTTACAACCTCTAACCTCCAGGCATCTCAGTCAGCTGATGTGGAACAATGTCAGAAAAAATGAATTTCACTGAAATGACAAGCTGTCGTGGCTATAACTAAACCTACACTGACACCACAGTGTGCCCAAAACAAGAAATGTGACAATCCAGCTCAGCATGTGAATCTCTTAGTGTTGCAGTATGAGTGACTTTAGTAGGGAAATTAAAATGTCCGCAGTTTGCCAGAGCTTTGATAGAGTTTTATTTAATTGTAGTGGTCCTAAATACAGCTGCAAGCATACATGCAGAAACTCAGCATTGAAATCTGTGATTGTTTTCGTTTTTTTCAGTTATTACAATTTAATGTCTTAACATCATTGTTAAGAAAATCTAACTAAATTTAAAAAGATATAGATTTCTTTGCAGATTTCACACGAAGAGTAAGTGGTGTACTTAGATCAAGTATACGCATAGGGTTCGTCTGTGTGTAAAAGGTCAGTGTGATGACTTATTAACATGCATCAGTCTTGTCAGGTCTTGGTAAACATCTGCTCAGCTGAGATTCATCATTCATGAAAAACAGAAATGCTATGTGATACCTGTGTGCTATTAAGTTATTCATTATTATCATCTGCATCTGTTATACCTGAATTGAGGATTACTTCATGAAGGTTTGTTAAACATGTCAGGTGATTATATGACTTACTAATGTCAAATTGATCCCTGAATAGGCAATCAGGCTCTATGAGGCTGTGTGATTACTGTAATAGATGTAAAGCAGTCTGTCTGATGAGATCATCTCATGAAATCATCTTACTCCAGGCTTTTGTGTGTTGATTATTTGCCTTCATTAGCCATATGAATTGGAAATTAAATAATTGTCCTGCCCAACTACAAATGACTGCAGTAACATTTTATTTAAAGAGGTGGTATTGGGCTTTTGGCTTTTTCCCTCTCCTTTATTGTGTTATATATTTTTGTGCATGTAACAGGTTTTCAAAGTGAAAAAGCCCAAAGTCCAGCCCAAAGGGAGTTCCCATCTCCCACTGAAAGCACTGCTCTGAACCACTTGAAAACTGCTCGTTTGTAGTCCAGCCCTTCACTTCCTTTACTTGTGACATCACAATGAAAACACCTCAAAGCTTGCCAAGCAGCTAGCGGGGGTCAGGCACGCCCTCAAACCAAGCTAGTCTGAGCGGAGGCCCTTTGGCTCTACTCGGCTTTGTTTGGTTTTCCATTGTAGAAATGTTGTACCTGTACCTGCTTCCAGGTACTTTTTTTCATATCACCTCACTTCTGTCGAGGTTCCAAGCGAGCTGAGGGATATTAACATGTAACGTGAAAACACGACAGACTGCTGACTGGTCAGAGAGAATCGTCACTATTCACTGCATCATCATTGCGTGCGCTGGAGGCAAGCAACAGAAAGTTTTATATTTTACAGTTTTCATATGGAATTTCATCACTAAATACACTTCTGAGAAGTTTTGAGGTGAGAAATCAGCTGTGTAGATTTAGAATATTGACAGTTTTACGAGAAGTGATGGCTGAACAAAAATGCTTGAATATTGTTGGAGTTGAGGAGCTCCGCAAGTGGCTGCGGGGGAAGCCTGGAGGAGGAGGAGCGTGAGGCCGGCCAGCTGCCCGCTCACAGAGCCCTCTGCTCCTGCCGTCACACAGACCACTGCGGCAACAACGGCAGAGGAAAGGTGGAAGGTTTTCATATGCTTATCTGTCTTTACATTCTGAGGAATGAGAAACGTTTTAACCGTAGACTGTATATATTTTAAAAGCTGGGATCGCTGGTGTGAGTGTCGCATTGAACATTAGTTGCGGCAATTGTGTGGCGTCGCTATGACGACAAGCTACGTTCTATCTCTGGGTACTGTCTGCAACGGAAAACGGAGCAGGGCCGAGTAGAGTCGAGTCTATCAATTTGCACTATGGTGGTATTTTTCGGGAAGGCAGCATAGATCGTCAGAACACCGGCAACAGTTCAGCGCTTAGTCCTGATGCTAAGATGTGGAACAATGATGTAGTGTGGTTGTGGACTTGTGAGTAACTTATACCATGCTAGGTTACGGTTGCAGTCTGAAGCGGCTTTGATTTGGATCACACTACCTTGTTTCTTACGACCCTCCCTTCTCTGCTTCTGATTGGCTAGTAGTCCTTACCTGGGAACTGCGCATGTACAACTCCCAACAAAGACCACACATATTATTTAGCACAAGAGCGACAGAGCCACTATAGCTTCTCCTACACACTTGCACAGGTAGGGCTGAGCGGTGACTAAGCCGTTGGTTGCAATTCACAACCCTCACCACCAGATGCCACTAAAACTTACGCATGAACCTTTAAAACATCTTGACAAATCGTAAAAATGAATGCTTCCAAAATCATTTTTGTTTTCAGAGGCCCTAAATAGTGTTTAAATCAGAGTCAATGATTATTTACAACAGCATCTTAATAATGTAAACAATCAAAAACATTAATAAGATCAGGTTTATGAGACCAAAAAAATAAAAGAGAGAGGCTAGTCATAGTCAGTCAAGTCATAAACTAAAAAATACCAAGGCACACAGTTTTGCAAATATTAAAAAGATAGATAATTGTCACAGGTGCAGTCACGAAAATGGGTGTGTAAAAATTAGGTACATTCTAACAATGCACCAACATCTTAGAGAAGTGGTTGGCAAATAAGTCAGGCATCAGGCCACATTTTTTCAAGCCATTACATGGCAGGCCAGAACATAGTCAAATTATTTCAAATCTTTGTATACTTGTGTGCAAGTTAAGCTCAGTTGGTGCTGTGCAGGACTCCTGATTGGAAGTTTGTAAGATTGATTCCAACTAACTGTGTGTATTTTCTCCCTTTTTAAACAAATTGATTATAAGGACACTTTTGCACATGCTCACAGTAAAGCATGTGCTGCAGTGTGCGTGGTCCCAGCGTTTGATCCGCATTCACTTCAAAAGTACTTTAAATATACATGCAATTCTGATAGTGGCACTAGAGCAAAGGTCAGCTAGAAAGCCTCACTACTTGGTTAGGTTTAAGAAACAGGCAGAAAGTACTGAAGGCAAATTTCTCCCATGTGTGCAATCCCTGGAACTATGCCATTAGCATGGCTAAGACCCAAACACAATGTGACTTTACATTATTTATTTTCATACATGAGGAGATGACATACGCATGTGACAAATATTTTACATAAATTTGCCAAAACAGCATGATATCAATGTATGGTACTACTATGAAGTATTGTGGTGTGTTGTTGATGAGACTCACCTTTTCAGGTGTCTCATTGTAGATTTTTGGTGCCACCTGAGTTTGAATGTAATTTTTCAAATAAACGTTCTTGAAATTTAAATACAATACTATTAACACACTCAAAAGGAAAGGGACATCACTAAAATACACTGATGGCACATTAACATAAACCAGTCAGTTACAGCGTGTGTGACAAAAGCAGCACAAGAAAGAATGTAAAGTGGAAAATTAATCTGCAGTGCATAATGCCACAGCTGAGGTTTATGAATGCATTAAGCAGAAGTTTGGGCGTATCATGAGATTTTAGCAACATATTCATGTCTGGTGCTGTTATTTTGAGCTGTGCTTTCTCTGATGTGAAATAGATATATCGGACTAGGTTCAGATGAGGAAAATATATTTTCTGTCTGCTGTGAGACACCTCCTTCCCCTGTACATGCTGGCAAGATAGAAGGGGAAATAAAATAGAAAATAGGATGAGAGTCAGATTAAGGAGGGGGCCAAGACAGAGAGAGATAACTTGCAGTGAAGAAACATTGCTGTCTCTCATTGTTAAGATATCCCTGAAGTGTTACATCTCACATAACATTTTATTTAGAGATAGCTACTGATATTGCAACAAAGCACATTTTTCAAACCATTTGGCCTGTGTGATAAGCCAAAATGAGGCAATTTCAAATACGATTTAATTAAATAACTATTTTAAACTCCTTATTAATTCTATTTAAAGGAACTTGAATTTGACAAAAATACTTGTTTGCCAGCTTTAACAGAGGCAGAGGAAAACATCATATTTCTTCTCCATGCATTCAGTAGAGATAGACAGTCTTTTCCAAGACTGTGGAATAACTGCTATTTAGCTGCATCTGAAGTGGAAAAAACCCATAAACTTAATCAAAATCATGAGTTACAAAGAGTTAGAAGGTCAAATTAAAGTCTTTAAGATTTCAGTACTGGTTGATTTGGCGACAACCTGTAGTTACTGGTGGTAACAGCACATGCGGTTTAATATACAGGTATTGTTTTAATAAAGAAATCAGGCAGTAATGGCCTTTTCCATCATTCTGAGAGCAAACGTAATATGATTTTATGCTGCACACGGCATGAGTCTGCGAACAGCAGGGCACAGCGAATTTTGATTACCACACTGAGGAGTTGGAAGTGTGCAGCCGTCGCATGTAACTGTTCATTTATCAGCTCACTGTGGCTGCTCCTTCTGG
Source organism: Micropterus salmoides (assembly GCF_014851395.1). NCBI lineage: Eukaryota > Metazoa > Chordata > Actinopteri > Centrarchiformes > Centrarchidae > Micropterus > Micropterus salmoides. Next base: position 1,243 of record NW_024043128.1, on the reverse strand, counting down.
TTCCATTTCTTCCTGCAATATTTTAAACCGCTGTCAAAAATGATCAATTTGTTTGTAGACACATTTTTGATGAACTATATTGGTAAGTGCTAAACTCAGTGATAAACACATTGTATGACTACTTTATAACAAAAGTCAACTCGTGTTTTGCCAGTTAAATGCCTTTAATGTGAAGCTGCAACAGCACCAAATGTTCAGTTTGAGTTAGCAGTAGCTTAATACAGGATTTTCCACCACAGACACCAGTTCATTGCAATACGTCTCATCAGTGGGCCACAGGCTCAATCACAATTGTGTTACCTCATTTAGTAAAATATTGTGACTTTACAGACATTTATTTAAATGAAAATCTTTCCGATTATAGCTTTAATTTTCACAGTTCAGTCCATCAATCGAAACCTTGCAGCACACAGTCTTACTTGTACATTTCTTTTTCCCATGTGTTAAATAAGGAAGAGACAATGTGTAAATTAAACTTTCTTTGCTGTGGCTGGAAGGAATATTTTTTACTTTTTGACAGAGCTAGGCCAGCTTATAAAACTACAAAACTACAAAGCTGCAAAGCTATGCTACTTGCATTTTGGATCACCCGTACTAGATACCCAGACATAATGATTGACTCAGATCAAAACAACCATCTCCCAAAATGTTAGTTGTTGATTGCTTCTCAAAATAAAGTACTGTGTAAAAGTGTTTCCAACTGGACACTGGAGAACACACATACTCACAGGGTTATTCACAATAAAATGTTAATTAAGCAACTGTAAAAGGCAAGCATGGACAGAAATCAAACACTTGGGACACTACTATTATGCAGGGTAGATGGCCCTTCTGGCTCAGGGGACATGCTACCGGTGTGCATCGTGAGAAGCTTTAGTTGCACTGGAGGAAAGATAAACACACATGGGCACTAATTACTAGTTGACAGTAACTGCATCACTGTGCCATCGCTGCCTCCCTCCCAAGAGAAATACTGTAATTGAAGTAATAGTAACAGTTGATTTGTGTATACATTGTGTCATCGAGCCAGCTCAATTAAACAAATTAATAAGTTAGGTACTTGTCAATGCTGGCAAAATGACAGCACAAGCACCTGCCCTTGGCCACCTGCATGCTGCTCCCAGCTGTCAGCCACAATGGTTCCATTGACTGATGTAAATCCCACACAGAATTAGATGGGTTCTATGATAGGACTGTCCACCTCTACAGTTTTACTCTAGCAAATCAGTCTGAGCGTAGATTA
>NW_024043127.1:0-26762 GCF_014851395.1 Micropterus salmoides | reverse complement strand
ATAGGATTTAAATAATTTGACAAACATTTACTGGTTCCAGCTTCTCAAATTTGAGGATTTGCTGCTTTTTTCCAGTTTATATGATTGTAAACTGAATATCTTTGGGTTTTGTGCTGTTTTTTTGGTTCTATTTTCCTTTTTTTTTAAATATTAGAAGACTAAAAGAGGATTTATCAATTAAAGAAAAAGACAGATGAATAGGCAATATATAATAACTGTTTAGTTGCAGCCCTTTATGAATGGTCATTACACCACTTCTTTTGAAAGGACATTAGCAAACACACCAGTTACTAGTAATTAAATCAGTCATGATGTCAAAGTCAAATTTGGTTTAGGGAGGGAGTGTGCCATCTAATTTGAAACGGACCTTTCAGTTCTGAAAAGGTACAGAGAACAGTGATTATATTATTAATACTGTCAAACCTGTCATTAGAGGTCATGGGTGACTGGTGCAGACACAGTAACCTTGACCTCAGCATGTGCTGTTTGTAGTCACAGTCATATTTCTGTGAGTCAGAGACTGACATCTATTATTATGGTGTATGTATGAGTTACTCGGGATGGTAGGGCTCTTCCATTTGTGACCCAGAAAATGCTAGTTAAACATTCACTACTGCTCCCGTCCTCCCGACTTACCTCCACAGTCGTCTGGATTCTACATCAACCACATGTGTGCAGACTCACCTAGCAGTAAAACTGGTTATTTTGTGTTACACTACACGGTAAGTAGCGTGATGAAAGAAGGCCGTGTCATCTGTTACGGATTTTTATATATATCTCTCTCTCATAAGCGGACATGAGAGTACCGCTGTAAAACTGTAAACACAATCTCACAAATTCTCTCTCTCTCTCTCTCTCTCTCATTCCTCCTCTCACACAGCTTTACTTTTAACAATTACCTCCATAAACTGTAAATTTGACCACAGAATTAAAAGGGTGATGTCATTAGGCGGCTCTTTTGGGAAGTGGGCCAGTAATTCTGAATTAGTTGCAGACTTTGTGGGTTCAACGAATATTTTTTTGCCATATTCAGTCCCAATTAGATTCATGTGAATGCAGGCCTACTCTGTTATTCAGCTGGCAGAGAGACTTGTTTCAAATTCACAAATTAAAATGGAGTTGTGCAACACAGTGGAAATAATTTATGACTACTAGTTTTTAAGTGCATTTCTTCTTTAGCTTGCAATCTCACACTGTAAATCCGATTTATGAATATCCTAACATCCATGATCTGGGGAACAGAATATTTAAATAATTCCAACTGTTTTGTTGTGAGATAAATCCCTATGTTTGCTTTTCACTTGAACTGTTGCAGACCTTTACAAATCTGCCTAAATCCCAGTACCATTAACACAATAGACATTTCAGTAAAATGGAGAAGAGGTGTTACGAATATACCTATCAAGGCCATGGAATTTAAACTTCCTTTGGCAAGCAAGAAAATCCACTCAGTAACCATTTTCTTTAGGTCTACCTAGCAAAATATTATGCCATCTAAACGAACGCCGAGCAATAAATCAAACCTTTATGAAGGTTGTGTTGAAACTGTTTCAGAAAGGTGTTGGTTCACCTTTATTGTAATTTCAGAAGCTGTACTCCTACTGAGATTTGTTTCAAATGCTGCATCCACCAATACTTCCATCGACCAATAAGTTGAATAAACACCTCTTTAAAACGGTTTCAGCAAAACGGAACATTATAAAACATCTTCAGGTGGGATTTAAAGCAGATATGTTGTGTAAGGCTGCATTAGTTTTAGGGCAGGTGCTTCTAATAGAATACCAACTTGGGTGAGTATCTGTGCATACTTAACTATTTAACCCTCTAAGGCTGTAAGCGACCCTTTAATGTTTCAAAAGCTAAAGCTCTAATCTCTATACATTTAAACATATTAGCATGAAGCTACCATGATTTAGAGCATAGTGTCAGTATGTAACAGAAACCAAAGTCACCAAATCAATGGTGAAATCAATAGCGGTTACTGAGGTGAAAAAAATAAAGTTGTTCTTGTCCTTTTTACCTTGTTGCTGTTGTTATGTTTGTGTCATGCGCACATGACTGAAAGTGTGATGGGGTCACAGTATGCAGGTGGTTGATGCTTGTAAGACTGGGGATAAGGGAAGGGAAGCAGGGGGTGGGTGAAGGGGGTCTGGGGGCATATATAGCACCTTGTCATAACACTTTATAAACCTGATTTCCTCTCTGCCTCTTCAGCACTACATACCTGTCCATAGTTGTCTATCCCAGTCACTAATCTATTGAGATTGAGTAAATCAAAAGCGGTCCTCAAGGACTGGCCAATAGTTGTGAGTCCATTTGCTTGGAGGTTCCTCAACTCTGTCATGAATGTGGCATGACTCTCTTTCCATCCAGCCTAAAAAAGAAAACAAAACAAAACAAAACATTTGGTTAATAATCCACATAAAGCTAGATAACTACCCCACTGTTGTGAACACCAGGCAACTTCTACAGAAGTGGAGGGTTAACTTGAATGTTTTTATTATGATTCAGAACTGATAAACAAGAGATATAGGTCGCTTCCTCTCTATCAAGCCAATCATTTGACAGCACTGTAGCCAAGAGCTTGATCCGTTTCTACCAGGCTAGAGACCGGCCTGGGATCATAAATTACAAAGTGGCAAAGTCGCAATGTGTGCCGTGACTAAAGTGGCAATTTGATCTAAACAAGTAAAGTAAGCTAGTCTGTCACCCCCTCTTCCTCCTCCTCCTCCTCCCCCCAGATATCACTTCGCTGTATAAATAACACCCAGAGTTCCTTGCTGCTCACATTGAAACAAAATGTCGGCCATGTTTTAAAGGGGGTATGAAAGCTCCTCCTGAAGATTTTCTCTACACAATTGATGTAGTGATCACAACGTGGTGGAGCGATGGAGGGACAGTCAATCTGCGCAATGTAAAGCTGGACATGACCCGAAAACAAACTCTACCTTTATCCCGAACGGAACGTCTTCAAAATTTACCAACATATACCGGTCCCCTCGGCTCGCCGGATCTCTCCCTCTGAGCTGTGGAAATAGTAGAGAATTATTTACGGTTATCGGAGAGATCAGGTTTGACAGGCGAGCTTGCAACAGTACAATGATGATCTGAACCGCAATCCCGCTCGGGGATCTCCCAATATTAATGTGTCCCGTGGTTACAGTACCTTCATAAAAGTCTCAACAGCGCCTTTTGCTATGTCCAGATAGGTAGTGCCCAGATGGGTGCGCTGGTTCATTGAAGCGGACGTGTCTATCAGAAAAAGTAAAACGGGCATTGTGATGGTAATGACACGTTCTGCATGGACTTGGTGTCAGTACAACCGGTCAAAACGCAAAAAAAATCTTTTGTTCTCCTGCCGCCTGTATCACCTCTCAGCTAGCTAGCTAGCTGGCTAACTAGTCTGTCTCACACATTCTTTCAAAAAAGTGTAAGAATAGTGAGTGTAGAAGCCCTTTCCGGGCAAACTAAACTAAAAACCTCAAACCCTAGGGGCAGGTTATTGATTCACGAGGGATTTTGATAATTTTTACAATATTTTGCAAATATTCCTAAGTTTCATAGTAACAAAGTTCCCCCTCATAGTGAGTCCCTGCTTCTCCCTACACTGAATGCGCTGTGTCTTGTCCACTGGTTTTAACCTAAGCTCCGCGCTTGACCCCGCCTCCCAAGCGGTCTTTCAGCGTCACGTGCTCAAATACTCGCTCCTCATTGGCTGGTTGAAGCCACTCATTACCATATCCAAATTAGGCAAAAGCTGAGCGTCTCATGCGCATGCTTGCTTGCCTGAGAGGCAGGAATGCGAGGAAAATATTCTGTATATGCAGTATGTGTGTTTAAGAATGCAATATATGTGGAGACGCGCTGTTTATTTTGGAGCATTACCGTAGTTGTTTGAGCACATATTATTTAAGAATGGGCATGTGTTTGCGCTGAGAGCTGATTACATAATCAACATTTACTTCATCCTATGCACGGGCGTGGGCTACTGTGAGAGGAAAGACAACCCACTAAGACTATAGAGAGAAAACTGTAGGCAAAGATAGACACTATCAAACAAAAAGCAGTGAAATATTAACCCAGGAATGCACCCACGGCTCACAGAACCCACTCGCTGGTACTAAGGCACTTGGTTTTCATGTGATGACCAAATAAAGACAGCCTTTTCTGCAAACGATCTGAAGGAAGACAGGTTTAGCTGAATAGTCGCTGCAAGGGATTGACATGCGCGCGCACGCACTCACACACCCTGCAGCTCTAAAATGGCTATACTTTGTCTTTATTTCTCATATGTACAATAAACTACACACTTCGCTAGAAAATAGGAACTGACTGTACTGGTATTTCATAAGTGATATTTATATAGCCTTTCAGAAGTAGGCACACATCTGTTGTTGCTTCCTATCAGTTTAGGCTTTCCACAAACATGGAGTTGTGTGAGATAATATGTCTTAACTAATTTATCACACACTTGAGAATTATTTCAATTGCTCTCCAACGGGCTTCACAGCATCCTGGTTGATTAAAGGGTCCACTCCTAATGCCACATGACAGTCAGCCAGACATGCACGATTGTGCAATACAATTTACATAATGTAGCTCCTTGAAAAATATCATCACTTCCGCGAAAACCATCCGGTGGCACTGTGGCAGGCGATTGCAAAGGGGAGGACGGTCTATTGCCTCTTGTTTGACTGAGTTCTCTGAAGCGATATACACAGAATAGTTCATTTTCCGGTGTGTCACTGACAGGTTTTTCAGAGTAAAATTATTTATGTGGATGGTTTCATGGCATTTAGGGGGCAAAGTTTTACACCAGTTGTATTGTCATGTATTACCACTGATTATTTGGTATGCATTGAAGGTCAGTGGTGGAAAGTATAGTAGGCTACGACAATTATTTTACAATGGTTAGTAGTTACTTTGCAGATTAATATTTTACATGCAACATATATGATCATTGTATAATAAATGATGCATTGATGTAACGTAACAGCAGTAGTCAGCTCAACCAGCTACAGCTACAGTAATATATATATATATAACCCTCAGAAATGAGCCATTCTGTGTGAGTACTGATACTACTTTTATGCATAATCAGTTAGAAATGTAAATTTGAATTCAGATTTTTATTTGTAATGGAATATTTTTACATTGGGGTATTAGTTATACTTACGTAGAAGATCTGAGGACTTCCTCTATAAGAATACATAAGTCACTTTGACTAAAGGAAATATTTACATCACAACTAGAAAGATATCCTCAATATAAGTAGTTTGTTTTGACTATCTTATGTCTTCATTGTTGTCTCATTAAATTCGCAAAACACATTCATATTTCCTTGCACTTCTTTTATATGTTTACAAAAACATGTTACAAATGCAACAGTTTTACATTTTTATCTCTACTCGTTTTTTTTTGTTTTTTTTGTTTTGTTTTTTACAATTGTTGCTCCAAATTTGATCTTAAACTTCATAGAAATTCAATAAATCGAACAACTTACTTTTACTTACCGAATTAGTTTTGGACCTTTATTCTGAAGTCCATACAAAATGTGACCGGAAATAATTGTCTTTGTGCTTCACGACTTCTTGTAAACAGTCTACAAGAGGTACTAGAAGTGTTTTCATATGATGAGTTACATTGTTGTCTTTGTTGATGTGACCACACACATCACTTGAACACTATTTGTTTCACGATAAGAATTAGCTTTGATCAAAAACGATACCACCATACAGGTTACAAGATTGTCAGTTGGGCTTTTACTATGAAAGTCATAACCGGACGTTGATGTTATCATGGAGCCTTTATAACTTTCTTAATTTCTTGGTACGAAAGTGAAATGTGTAAAGCTTCCAAGAATAATCAAAAAAGACATCAGGTTGTGAGCCTTCAACATGAAAGCACATAAACTTAGAGGCTGCATATCTTATTTATTATTTTGAATACAGTAAGTTTTAAACTTAAACTTAAACTTTGTGGCTTATAGGTTACATAGAGTTTGGCAAGCTGTACATCCATTATGAATACTTGAAATAGTAAAAATGTGGAAGAAACAGTACAGTAGTTCTTTTCTTTCCATTTTAAAATGAGAAAGCTCTCACCTTGATTTTTGAATAGAGATTAATCAGTGTGTTCTGATTTAACAGAAATAATTTGGTAACAACACGCTGTTTATTTCTGTTTAGTAATAATGCAGTTAGAAATGTTGGTAAATGATAACAGAATCAGAATTGGCTTTATTGTATAAATACAAATGTTTCTGTAGGCCATAACTTACCTAACCATAGAAATACATAGGTCTATTTAGTAGATATACATGGATTGTATGATTTTCTCACTTTCTAAATGTTAGTAAGATATTAGTCTCACGAGAATCTGACGTTCTACTATGCCTAAGTCATCAGGTCAGCAGTTATAAATGTTAGCTAGTCTTTCATAAAAAAAAAAGTAATGACTCTAACCCCACCTGATGCCCCACGTTAGAATGGAGCTGCATCAAAAGTGCCCTTCTGAATGTCCTTATGGTAGATAAAACATTACAAAGTTACCTCTAAGGTGCAATAAAGAAGGTCCAATGTGCTAGAAAGCACAATGCAGTGCTAGGGGGGCCTTTAAATGGAGAAAATGTGATGCATATGCCATAGGCTGCATGTGCTACATGCTAGAAAAGTGTTTAGAACCGTTTCATTGAATCACAATTTCCTACAGCTGCATGCAGCTGCTGCTGCACCTTTTAGAGTCTGCCACCAATGTAGTTACAAATGGCAATAAATACATTGACAAATGTGTCACAAGTTTCTTACTTTCAATTATAAGTCATTTGTACAGTATCCTATCAAGTCTGCAATTGTAAATAGTGATAAGTTGTTAATAAGTGGGCTTTAGTCCAGATGGCCTGCAGCCCCTTTTCAAGTGGTCCACTTAGGTTGTCTTCTTGATAAAGCAAAGAGCCACAACCTGGAAACCCATATTGTTTTAATGCCTTTTAACATATTTATAAAGCATTGGGAAATGATTTATTAACTGTAACTCTAACTATAGACAATCAATTGATTTTGCACATCAAATGAATCATGGTTATTTCTACTCAGCCTGTCAAAAAAGCTGTATAATGTCTTTGGTGGCTTCTGAGGGACTACAAATTTCTAACAGGAAGCCTGAAATACCAGCAGAGGTGGAGGACAAGGGAATTTACAACCAAGGGAGGTTCTAATGAAAGTTAATCTCTGCTGCATCAATTGACGACTAACCATCCCTTTTATAAATGGATCTCTTGCGATTCCCACAACTTTATTGAAGTGTAATACTAAATCACTGGATCAGCCTACCTCTTTAATAAAGCCATAATTGCAGCTTATGAACCATTTATAACGGGTGTCTTTTTAGTTGTATAAAGTGGTATAATTATTATAGCGAGCTGTTCTTTAATGATCTAATTCATTTGAGATTCTACTGCATCACTCTTTTAAATGTTAATGCTAAAATAAAATCTGCTCTGATGTAGTCGTGATGTAGTTTGTTTTCCATTTTGTCCGACCGCAAAACCTCATTTTGTTTGCTGAAAGTTGTCCTGAAAATAAAGTTCGAATTTTGAGAGATGGTGCTTTACTTTGAAAATATATCACAAAAAACCAACCGGAAGTCTTACTTTGTTCAGAGGAAATGCTCAGTCGTGGCTGCAGGCGTGAAACATTATGCATGTGTGTTGTCAGCTGACAGGCAGCATCTCGGGGAGCCGTCACAACACCACCTTGCCTGCTGACAGCAAGCTAGCAGCTCCTAGGCGAGGCTCTAATTCGGACCGGGGTGGGTTATGTTTCCCGGAGCCAGAACCGTAGACGGAGGTTTGTGCACCACCAACCCATGGCGGCCGAAATTCAGCCCCAACCGCAGGCTCGGAAGCCATGTCTGCTGAGCAAAATCGAGGCTTTCCAAGATGTGGTTAGCACGGCGGTCATCATCCCCAAGGAAGACGGAGTTATCAGCGTGTCTGAGGACAGGTACGTTAAGCTTTGAGGCTACACGGCGGCTAAAATCCCGATTTATAACCTTTGTTTGTCTCTCAACAATGTTCCAGCTCCTGTCGGTCAATGAATGAGTTTATTAATTTCAAAGCCGTTTGCATGTAAAAACAGTGAAGTCCCCGTTATAGAAGAAAACATTCCCTTACATTTCTATAAAAGTGACACATGCTAGTTTACGACAGTGTGTACTTTGATTTTTTTAAACCAATGACCAAGTAAGTTGACGCTAAAAACATTTGGGTTAACTGGTGATTTTTGTTTTTTTAGAGTGTCTAACGTTAGGTAGGTAGCTAATTACCAAAAAATCCGTCAATAACCTTTATTTTGGGGGAAAATGTCTTCTTGGCCACATACAAGCTGGGAAGAGGAGGCTGTAAAGCAGGGGTGTCCAAACATTTCATACCAGAGGCCACATGAAGAAAAAAGTGTAGTCTTTAGCCATGAGCCTTTTAGTTGTAGAGTCTCAGGGGACCTCAGTTTGCTCTTGTTAAATGTTAGAAGAGAAAATATATTCTCCCATTTGTTTGTAGAACCAAATAAACTGAGCATTTGTCTGGACTTTTACAGACCCCTGTAGAACTCTAAAGACAGTTTTAACTATGGAAAGTATAATTACATTGCAATTCAAAAGGCTTTAACTGCACATTCTTCTCATCTACAGAGAAAGGGTGTGACAACAGGTTAATGTCCTTCATAATGGCAGCGAAAGCCGGAAAGTGCTCATTACATTTTGTGACATTATTCCCACATTTTGACAAAAATGTTGGCGTTGGGGAACCTGGAAATCATTTCCCACAAAGCTGGGAAGTGTGCAGCATTGCCATCAATGAATTGCCACTCACAACTTCACAGCAAATGATTTCATGTGTGTAAATGCAACACAAGCCCATCTTTTCCTTGCAAGCTTTTGTTCAATGTGTACCGATGGCCAGTGAGAGCAACAAAAACCCCCCCAGCTCAGTGGTGCTCGGTTCAGGTGACCTTTGTCTTTAAAAAAAAAAAGAAAAGAAAGAAGTTCAGAATCGCCAATAGTCCCACGGCAACTCTAGTACATATCGGAGGGTAGATTATGTTGGGGAGTTATGTTTTATTATTATTATTATTATTATTATTCCACCAGTTATTTAACGAAGTTGGATGTGTTTGCTGCCTTGCCTTTTTGATGTCGATTAAAGTAGACAACTTTTCAAAGAGAAACTGTAGCCCGCTTGTTACTCACAGCTAAACATGACTGGAGAATGCAACACATCAAGAATTTAACAGATGCCACGAGGGCTCTTGGTAACGCAAAGGCTAAAACGTTATGGTTTAACCCCACAGGACGATTCGGGTGTGGCTGAAGAGGGACAGCGGTCAGTACTGGCCCAGTGTCTACCACACTATGTCATGTAAGTATCCTTGATTACCTTTTCCTATAGGCCTATGTATAAATAGTAATTTTTTGTGCACTGTTCATTACTGTTTATTATTATTATAGTTTAAACAAAACAAAGACAAAGGCTATGTCTGTGGCTTGTTCAGTGTAATGATATAATTAATGAATATGTATCTAACTGTTGTCAGCAAAGTTGTCCAGATAACATGTACTTCTTGGAACAGGCCTGTTGTTCATTCCTGTTTTTGTTCGCTCTTCCTCTGTTTGCTTTCATTCTGTGTGAGCATCTCTCCTCATCATGACTAACACAATGAATCACACAGACTCCACTTCTCAGAATGACATGAAAGCGTGGAGTTTAGTTGCTCCTGAAATGAGATTCAGCGTTTGAGCTCCTGTAGGATCATTTACTCTGTTCTCTTCAGTACTGCAGTGCTGCATGTCTGTGACACTGTTTGTCCTTGTTTCCCTCCAGTTGTGCAACTGAAGGAAATCCTGTGTGACCATCAGCAAGATCTGTAGCCTACAATAGCACTACCAGAGGCTGCATATTTTTATCATTTTGGTTTATTGATATAAAAACTGAAATGAGTGTGCAAAAGATAAAACAGTAATCACCACTTTAAAGGGGCAACATGTCGTTTTCAGCGGCCACTAGCCGTGTGGTTTTAAGATGCAACTGGGTGTGTGCTCGTACGCATGCTTGAACCATAGGTTTGAACTCATGAGCGAGAATAATCTGAAACACAACCCCTAATACAGAGATCGGCATGCTGGCTGTGGCTTTTCAAACAGACATGTTCTGGCTCTGTTAAACGTACTTGGCCCAGACCGTGCAGCAAGCCGACATATTGGCACAATATTCCCTGAAAAAAAATGCAGTGTGAAAGCGGGTATAGACAGACAGGGAGACAGCTTCACAGAACATGCTGGAAAGTCAGGTAAACTCCCACTGCAATGTTACACTAATATTTTCATTAGCTTGAGGTTGAAGTAATCCATGCTTGTTGCATGATAACTGTGCATTTACTGCATTTACAACAACGCCGTTAGCTCGCCTGCTGCTTTTCCATAACTAACATTACTATTTGTTTATCTTTAACTGGAGGCTCAGCAGTGTCAGCACCGCTAAATGTATTGGATGAAAATTAAACATTTAGTGAGCTAGACTAAATATTGTAAATGAGATTGTTGCCACACTTTAAAACAGTTAGACAATAAGTAACATTACTGTAGTGGACGGTTCTTCAACTGTGTTGTTGTCCTGACCGTTATGTTGCATTAGTTTATACTATGTGGGTCACGTAAGTTACAGCGACTGAGACGGTGGAGAAGCTGTTCACCTGAGAATCGGTAAAACGTCAGTAACTCGAAATTGAAAGTTACGAAGCAAACAGCTGTAACTTAGATCCGTGCTAACGTTAGCTGGCTGCTCCTGACTTGCATCATTATAGGCTAGTATAAACAAATCGCTCCACATTTGCTTTGTACAATTGCATGCTAGCTGGTGAAGTAATGTGGAAAGCCATAACGTTACAACTATAGAATATTAACGTTAGGAACTAGTATGCGCCAGCCGGCGAGGTAACAAGCAGCCTTTCTGATGTTGACTGTGTTTTCACAGGACATTATCTGATTCTTGTTTGGCCTGACGGGCTCCAACACATAAAACTTTATTGTTGTTTTTTATCCTTACGTGGAGTTTATGTTGGAGTCTGTGTTGTGCTGGGAGATGGTCGTTTTATGGTGTTAGTGGACTGCATTAGTTAGCTGCAGTGCACATGTAGCTACCTCCTGACCCGATACCTTCACATTAAAAGCAGAATAGTGGCTGTTCAAAGCAACAGAGAAAACAGGCGTTTGGTTAATTTCTAAGTGAGACGACAGCCCATTAACAAAAAGGCGGTAAAAATTACATTTATTAATAAGCGATTTTATTGAAAAATTACATATAGCCCCTTTAAGGATTTCCAGATATAGCAACTGAAATTTGTTTTCAGTTTTTATCTTAGGCAGAACTGAGTCAAAATTGTGATTGAAATTACTTAAAATTTGATAACGTATAGAATTAATCTTTTCCTGAATGGAGTTTTGGTATAGTTCTTTATTAATAAGTAGGCGTTTTTCATACATAAAGGCATCTGTGCATATTTGTGTTGCTTCATCACAAGTTGTCCATGTTTGTGGTGCTCTCTGGAAACTTTCAGGTGAGGTCAAATTGGAGAGACTTTGGTTCCATGTTTATTATTTTTTTTGTCTGCTTAACCTCTGCCATCATATCCAGGAAGTTGTGACAGAACACTGTTATCCAAGTGGTTCAACAGAAACATCTAATTGATCTACAGTATATTCAATGTGGGATTATTTATCACCAAATGAACCTTCCAAATATAAGTCAGTGGTCCATGAAATGAACAAATATATTGTGGCTTTTGAGTTAGAGGAACGGAAAGTATTTTTCTGTTGGTAATAAATACTTGGTATCTATATGCTAACTGTTTAAACACTGCTACTGCATTTGTTTCTACATGATGACCTCACAGCGGTTATGTTATTTTTGAGAGACACTCATTATAGACAAATACAGATTCTGATATGTTTGACCCAAAGCGGGAATACATTAGCAGAGTTAATTTTATTATTTTAACAAGATGAGCAAAGAAAACACTGAAAATGCTAAATAAACTGCACCAAGGTTGATTGTCTAAAGTAAAACACTTTCTGCTTGAGAGACCTATATCAGCAGCGACTGAGGAGTAAAGCTGTTTGGGATTTTTTTGTGTACTGAGCAATTAGCCTGCAGAATAATCAAACCACCGGTGTATTGTGAAGCTCTGAATGGTAAACTGTTGTTGAGACAGTTTCATTCAAGCTATACTCGCTTATTGTTGAGGCAGGGCTGGAAACAGTACAAGCTGACATTGGTCAAAACTGTTTCAAAGAGATGTTAATTAAATTGAAAATAACGCTTCCAGTACACCATCTACACCACAGACTAGGTGACACAGCTTGTGGACACAATTTAACAATGTTCCTGGTCTAGATAACACATATTGTTTTATTATGTGTTGTAATCCAGCCAACCATTGTATATAACTCAAATATTGCTATTGGTATCTGCCTCAAAATTAAATATTGATCATGTTCTAATTAGTATTTTTTTAAAGTATTTTTGGGTATATTTGCCAGTGCCCAAGAAAATCTTAATTCAATGTCCACTCACTAGCTTCTCTAAAGCTTGCTATTTCATCGCATGGTGTTTCTCAGTTGAGGGAGTTTGCTCAGTTGTCATCATGTGTCCTAAGTATAGAACTTAGGTCAACTGAACAAATTCAGTCCATGGAGGAAGACCGTGAGATACAGTTGACAGTTCAAAAAATTGACCTTGAAATTAGATTTATTTTGTTAATCAGCTGTCTCTCCGAGGTCAAGAATGAATTTGTAACACTCAAGTGTCAATACGGATGATTTGTTGTTGGGAGTTTTACCGCTGAAATTCTTATATCGCTCAAATGCTGAGACGTGTATTACAGCAGAACAGAAATCACAGTGACAATTAAATTACAATAACAATACAAATGTACATGTAAAAAATATCAGTTTAGACTGGAAAGGTTTATTAGTGCTGTAATATTGTATTACTGTATGTCTTTGTGTCTCCAGCATCAAGCTCCTGTATGTCCTTTAACCCAGAGACCAGGAGGCTGTCTGTGGGGATGGATACTGGAAGCATCTGTGTAAGTCCAACCCCCAGCCTGCTTTCCTCATTTAACTGAAGACTATTTGCTTTTCATCACCTGAAGCATACATATTATCCCAGTATTTTATCTGTATGTTGACAGGAAGATCTTGTGACATTTGTCATCTGTCTTTTAGCACATAAAATGGAATCCAGCTCTAATTGTATGTATTTTGGCTAAAGTGTTGGCTGCTCTCCAGTATAACAGGAATGTGTCTGGTGAGTTTGTCTATTTAGTTGGAATGAGAGCTTGGTCAGGTCACTGTGAGCTGTCACTTGGTAAGCAAGGAAAACCTTGTCTATTCTCTTTTGAGCAGTATAGAGGTGGTGTGGAACCTTATAGATTTTCAGAATGGACAGGATTGTGTTTCACTTAGGCTGTAGTCATTAGTCACTTCCTGATTTGAATCCTAATTTTCATTTAGGAAAACATGCACCTACACGTGATGAGTATAACTAGGCCTACTCTTTACATTTTAAATTTAACCTAATAATAACCCTAGAAGAGAAGTTAGGTGATTACAGTATATCTTATGCCATCGCCACCCCTTGCCATAGTTAATAGTGTGCAGTTTTGTCCCTCCCACTCCCCCAAAAGCACTTGGCACCCCCCAACCCTTATTTTCTTTGTTCAGAGTTTTTGTATAATATGTATGTATGCGTATGTTGTTTTTTTTGTTGTTATATAGATACATATATATTTATAACATATATAACCTATTTACTAGCGTTATCATTACCATGTGTGTAGATATTTGTGTGAAGATCTATGTGTATAGTCCCTATAAAAGAAATAAAATAAATAAATAAAATAAAAATAAAAACTCCGGAAATTGTTTACTGAGGTAATAAATCAGGTGTGAGAAGAAGGATCGTTTTACCACTTTTTTTAATGGAACCGGACTTCTTTTCGCAACCAGAGGAGTCGCCCCTTGCTGGTTGTTAGAGAGAATGTAAGATTAAGTTTCTTCCTCATTGGCTTCAGTTGTGAGAGCTTTAAGTTGCAGCTTGGTCTACCCCTGTGGTCTGCCCTCATTATTCTCAAAGCTCTTAAGTCAGCAAAATAACCAATATGTTGGAATGAGCATTGTAGCGTCTAGTGGCCACTAGTGAGACTTCTGACTGGTGGACTTGTCTGTTTTAAGTAGTTTCATTCTGTGACAAACAACTCTGACAGGAGCTGTACTTTACTAGACTGCCATGTACTGTACAGCACATTACAGTTCAGGCTGTTATAAGATGCAGCATTTTTTTACTGTCCAGTTTTTGTTTTGTTGTTTGAGAAATTTCACAGTGGGAGTTGTTTGTTTTGGAAAGTTCTCCCAACACAAAGGCAGACAGTAACAGAACAGAACATTTTCTAGGATGTTTATTTCAGAACAACCTTAAAACTTCAAGTTCCCAGATGTGTTTTACTATGGGTGGTGGCCTCAGTGGAAAGCAGACTTTTCAGACCAAGAATTCAGCTGTTTTTCCTTTCATTGGCTTATGCACAGGCCTGCAGTACATACATACTGGAATTTAAACACAATAACATGCTTTGTTTCCCATTTATAGATTTATTTTGAGTCTTGGTCATTGACCTCAGTCAGTGTGAAATTTAATCCCCACTTCCTGTCTTTCAGGAGTTCATCCTGTCAGAAGACTACAATAAGATGACCCCAGCACGCACCTACCAGGGTGAGAGGAAGTGTGCATGTGTGTATAAATGTGTGAGTCAGTTAATATCTGGAAGAGAACCAAATGATACTGTTGGTTTGTTTTTAAATTTAGTCTTAAAGTTTCAGTGTGTAATATTTCTGAGGATCTATTGACAGAAATGCAATATAAGATCCATAACTATGTTTTCAGTGGTGTATAAAAACCATACATTATGAAACGTTATGTTTTTGTTATCTTAGAATGAGACATTTATGTCTCAGTATGTAAAGTAAAAAACTCTTACACAGAAGGTTGCATGTTTGATCCCACCTTGGGACTATTTTTTTTTCTCTCTTCGACCAATTGATTCTGCAGCGACAGTTTCTAACATTATAGCATGTGCTTCAGTGTTTGTGTTTCTGTGTTTGATCCGCATCCATCAACCTGTGGAGGCTTTTTCATTTCCCCAGTATCTCCAGGCAGAGGACATTTAGGGGAGTCACGTTTTCTGACGGTTCTTTCAGAGGTGTGTCAAGCAGGCCACAGAATCTTTGATGTCGTTAAGAATTTTTCAAAGCAAAAGAAATAAAGCATTGCAGCAAGAAAACATTCTTGTGCTTTTATTTTGCAGGTAAAATCACTAAAGCCTAGTTCACACTATACGATTTTTAGCCTGATTTGCCGATCTGCGAGCTCGGCGACCATCAGGCTGTGATCGTGAGTAAATCAGCAGTTGATCGGCGGTTACCAGTTGTTATGTGTGAACTACACAACGACTCATCAAAACGGCTTCCCGACACATTTCTGACACATCCCCGACATCTGCCAGATATCTAGCATGCCAAATATCTGGAAGAGTCGGCCGACTTGACATCCACATCCAGCCAATGAGAACAGGCAGCTACACTTTTTACTCCCCTCCAGCTCTCTCTGTAGCTCAGACAATCCCTGCTACCTGCGTGTACTAATCCATTCTTTCACCCTTATTTTTTGTCTTTATAATTGCTGTATTTATAATAACAAACAACAGCTGTTTCATCTGTAGGTTCGTGTCATTTCCCGTTTCACATTTCCCGTGTGTTTTCTTGACAAAACGTGGTTTGGAGACCAGCGTCGGGTGACACAGCCGCTGTCAGCTCGTGTAGTGTGTGACCCCCCTGACACCGATCAGTCATGTAGTGTGAACGCCTCCACGACTTCAAGGCTCCCGTCACAAGACGGCAAGTTGTGTAGTGTGAACGGCACGGCCATCGGCTGTCGCTGAAAGTCGTGTAGTCTGCACGAGGCTTAAAAAGAAAGTGATTATCTGAGTAACTGTTGCTGTCATGACTGAGATCTATTTCAGCATCGCTATCAAAGTATTTATTTATATTTTTTGACACTATCAAAGCACCATAATCTGGCAGCGGGCCAGATATTATTACTGGCGGGCAGTTTTGGCGAGGGTCCATAATCACAGAGAGAATAAATGTGTTTCCCTTGTCGATGTTTGTCTAAACTTTATCTATTATGTGGTTTATAATGGACTGTGGTGCAGAAATAGTGACAATGTTACACACTCTTGGCTTACATTTTCCATGTTATCTGTCAGTGGACAATTCGCAGTGACATATGGTTTTAATGAATAATTAAGTAAATATAATTTCTTAATGTATCTACCTTGAGAAACCTCATTTCTTGACTGGCCACTCTCTGCTCTCTGAGAAGAGACACCTTTTGTGCTGTGTCAGCCACCATAGCAGTCCTACGCTCTCTGAAAGGTTAGGAGGAAGTGGTAGACTGGAAAGTTGGTTGCAATTCACAAACCTCACCACTAGATGCCACTAAAACGTACACACTGAACCTTTAAAAGTCCAGAAAAAGTAAAAAAAAAAAAGCTAAGCTGACTTTATTTGTTTTTAATTAAGTGACATTGCTTCCGTCCCAGAATTAGACATCTTGATATAAAACCCAAAACCAACCTTAAGGTGCAAGTGTACATATGCTGAATGTGACAAACTGATGACATGATGTCTAGCTACATCAGCAAGTAATCTGCAAAAGTTAGTAAATGTTGTATATAAACATTTTCCCAAATGATATTTGTGCAGAGATGATTGGTGAGAATATATTCACCAAAAGCTACCTAATAACATTGGATACATATTTTGACATCACTTTACATGTAGAACAGTCTTTACAAGTAGTTAGTTAATCAGTATTTAGGATGTATTATTTTAAATATAAACAGGTGTGTATATATACGCTCAGTTGCCTTTATGCCTTTTATGGTCTACCTTTTTTTTTTTCTTTTTACCATTTTTAATTAACATCAAGGGCACTGCTGAGAGGACAGTTGTGTGTGTGTGTACACAAGAAATATCAGTTTGTTGTTGCACCTCGAACGCTTGGCGATCGCAAGTTGGAAAATTGTTAAGGGAAAATAATACAACTATAGGTAGTTCCAGTTTACTTCCTCTTCAGGCAGAGTTGTTTGACAGTGGAACATCGTCCAGCTTTCTGTGTAGGAGTGTGGTCTGAGCAGCAAAATTTTTATTTTGACTTTAAATGTCAAGACAAACATTCAACTGTCTGATACCTGCAGACACCTGAATGTAGAATCCATTGTGTCGTAGCTTCACATGTAACATCAAGTGTATCTTTAAATATGTAATTATGAATCATTACACTCATGGCTTTGAAAGATTATTTCTAAGAGCTGCCACCATCCTCAGACTGTGCAATCCATTGGACCATAATATTATTTATTACGATGTATTTATTAGTACTCAGGCAGTTTCAGTCCAATTCACTGCGAAAGTCTCCTCCTCTGAGGAGCCTAAGGAGTGTATTCATAATTCATTACTTTTTTTTAAGCATAACTCACTCAGAAATAACTGGACCAGAGCACCACTGATCGATCTCCGCATGTCTCTTCTACAGCCTCAACTATATTACATGTATGAATGCACAAGCCTTGAAAAAATGATTCTTAGATGGATGCTGAGTAATAATTACAACTGACCTTTCTTGGTGTGTTTCTCTGATATTATATAAAGATGTGGACCACATGTCCTTGTGTCATGTGTGGCTGTGTGTTCTGTGAAACTGTAGATCTCAAAATATCTGCACCAGTGTCAAGTAAATTTATCTTAATTTGTTTATCAGATCTTAACTTCAAGAAAGTAGGGGTGCTGGATTATTCTCTACTGCTTTCGAAAAATGGTGTTAAATGTGTATTTCTGTGCAGTTTCAGCACACAAAAAATGTTGATTAAACACAATTTTGATATTTGTGACACCGTCCTACCTAACATATCTGGATAGACACCTGTACTGTGATTGAAGTGATGGTGAAAATGGATCTCATGTTGTATTTATTTGTGTTTTTGTGTGCCTGCAGCGCATCAGGGCAGAGTGGCAGTGGTGCTGTTTGTGTTGGAGATGGAGTGGCTTCTGAGCACTGGCCAGGACAAAAACTTCACCTGGCACTGCTCAGAAAGCGGCCAACAGCTTGGGACATATCGAACCGCCGCCTGGGTTTCAGGACTACAGTATCCTTTAATGCCCCCCTTCCCCTCCTGGTCTGTTTGTTATCTTGGTTTGCCAGCTACTTAGCCCTTAGAGTGCGCTCAATAAACCTGACAGCCAAGCTTCTTGCTAAATGGAGTGGGGTGGATGTAACTAAGTGGGAAGTGACTAGCCATCTTTGGTGCTTTGGATTGTAAAAAATATCTGCCTTTTATTATGACAACACAGTCTATTTTAAGGCCACAGCAACATAAGACAGGGCAAAAGAGATTAGCTTCCAGCTAGTTTGTACTAATGGGAAGGGCTAACAATAGGCATCAGTCCTGCTGTTGTCCAGGAAACAGTCTGAGTAGGTTTCAGTAACGGGTAGATGAAAGGCTGTGGGTGCTCGGCAGTGACACTGATCCATACCAATGAGCCTGCCATGAGGCCTTTAGACTGCTGACATCCTGCTGGCCTCTATATGCTAACCAGTCTGGATAGCATGGCAAGAAAATCAGTGGAAGTAGAGACACTGAGCAGTGACAGTTTTTTTGTTCTGAGTGACTGTAGATGTGATGATAAGGGCTGTTTCTGTACTGATACAAATGTGTGTGATGCTCATCAAGCAAACGGGTGAGTCAAACACAAAGTCAAGAAAATATGGCAAAGCCTGTCATGCTCTGTGGTTCATTGGAAGTAGAGCCCTATTTTTGTGTTAAAATTGTGAAACATTACAAATTCCCAAATACTGTTGGTTGACTTAAAAAAGAAAAGAAAAGACGATTTCTTTAGAGTGAGGAGAACAGTCAACCACTGATCAAGATCATTACATGTCTTTTTACTTGTAAATCACTTAATCTGTCACCTAATCGGTTAATGACACAGAAAATATAATCTTGAGTTCCAAGAGAGAGAAAGAAAATTGAAAACTCCCAATTCATTGTTATGTTTTGTAAGACAGAATTATTTAGATTGGATGGTATAATTAGATTATTCCTAGTGGAGTTGTTGTTTTTCCTCTTCTACTATGCAGACAGCATTGTAATGATTTTGTTCTGTTGTGACTTAACCAGGTCAGAGGAGGACTCTGGACTGAATGGCCAGTGAAAAGGCTGTCATCCATTGACACACTGCAGTTCCTTTGCTGCCACAACAAATGGCTTTCAGATCTTAAATGTTAAAGTTTTCACACCGATAAAATCTTTTGGGTCACTGTGCAGCTCAGTTGTTGTGCTGAAATTGCAGCGGGATTTTTCTTGTTTGGTGTGTGTTTTCGGTCTGGTAACAGATAAAGATCCAAATTAATGTATCAATAGTTTTTCAGGGGAACGCAGTTTCTTCTTCCTCAACCATAATCTTATCCCAGGTTTGATGTGGAGACCAGACACGCCTTCGTAGGGGACCAGTCTGGTCAGGTGACCATCCTGAAGCTTGAGCAGGACAGCTGCAGCCTGGTCACCACGTTCAAGGGACACACTGGTACACCCCACACTTTTTTCATAAATGTTTGCCATTTATAGCCTAAACAATTAATCTGTGATCAATACAATAATCAACAGATTGATCCATAATGAAAGTAATTGTTATTTGAAGCCATATTATAAAGCTCTGAATTCTTCCAGCCTCAGCCTAAACCATAGAAAACAAACACTAGCATCAGTATTAGCACAATATTTGTTCAGTATTTGTCTGTACAAATATAAATTTCCTAAGTGACCTTGCAGCTATGTCTCTAAGCCCAGATTATCTTTGTTGGTCTGTTTTTCTACACTCACAACTCTTACAAATATTAGTTTGTGAGAATTGAAGTATCTTCCTCGGGGGCTGCTTGTTTCTTCTGCTGATACAGTATGTAAGAAAGAGAAGCTGTTACTGAATACAAATGAATACAAATACAAATGACACTTGAATTTTATAATACTTTTGGTAATTACGTATAAAATTGTCTTTTCAAAGCAATGTTACACTTGGCTTTACAAATACGAAAACAACGCAATTTAAATAAATGGCCCCCAATAATGAAACAATTACAGCTTTTTGCAGAAATATATCAGCTGGGAACAACTTATGTCAGGAGGGAAAAGGCATAAAGGATCTTGATGCTTAAATTTTTTTTTTTATATTTAGAAGGACCTTACCCAAACCACTGAGGTCCATACAGTAGTTGCATAAAAATCACACAATCGTTGATGCTAGATTGACTCTGTTGTCCTCAGGCAGGTTGTAGATATATTGAAGCACTTAAGAGGGATTTTTAAAAGCTTGAAGTCCACTATGGCCTTGACAATGAGGGTCAAGACCCTCTTTTGCATCACTCAGATCTGCTTCAACAAAGGAGGCAATGAAAAATGTAATTTACAGTTTTGTAAATAGGATTTAAAGTTTTCAGATACAAGCTTGTTGATTGGAGTTAAAGGATAACGAGGCATCTGAAGTAGTTTAAAGAAGAGTGCAGGGCCAGGAGCAAAGATCTTGAATTTAGTGAAAGGATTTGTGTCCCATGCAGGTATTTTTTCATTAATCATTGACAGTCATTTAAAACATCAGAAAACAAACAAACATGATATTTCTAAGAAGTTATGTGTGTTAACAATATCTGTCTCACAAATTAGCCTTTAGGCTCAAAATTTAAACTAAATGAGAACCAGTGCATGACAGCCCGGGGGACACCAACCCAGTTCCTAATTAATCAATTCAGTGGATCATAAATAATTCTGAGAAGACTTATCGTCAGTGATGATATTTCATGCACTGGCCTTGGCCTGATGTGTATCCATGTTAATTGACCTTTGTGCAAGTGTGTGACTTTGTGCTCATGTGTTTCACTCACATATTTGCCTGTGTGTTTGTTTATGTGTGTGCTGTGCTGTGCTTTGCTCCAGGCAATGTGACGGCGCTGTGTTGGGACCCGGTCCAGAGGGTGCTGTTCTCCGGCAGCTCAGACCACTCCATCATCATGTGGGACATCGGAGGACGCAAAGGCACCGCCATCGAACTGCAAGGACACAAGTAAGAATCACAAACATCCCCTCTTGAATGTGTCTCTTATTCAGCTGTCTCTCTCCAACTTTTTATCTTAATTCATGCAAACTGTTCACTGTATGAATATCCATCCAAACACATTATGTAGGCGACAGCGAATAGCACCTTATCACCACAGCAAATTCCTCGTATGTGTAAACCACTCCTTGGCAATAAAGCTCCTTCTGAATCCGATAAGAATTACAATTACACATTTCCTGTTTCGACTCTGCTTGGTGCCGTCTTATTGCAGGTTAATAGGCTGCAGACTTCTGTATTCTATCTAATAAATAATGACATTTATGAGAGATTTTTTTTGCGAACCTGAGTTGATAAGATTAGTGGTTGGTCATCCCGAAAGCTCCCAGTGGTCATTAATTAAGGCACGGAGATAAACGGAGTGGTTGGAAAATATTGCTGGACATTCATATTTTCATTCATGCAGGTGACAAGAAGACTTATTGGTCTTAAAAAGGCAAACCAGACATGCATTTAATCTCTCCATGTACCTATCTGACAGCATTTAATTTTGAGCTGAAATGATTAGCCCATTAATTGATTTATTGACCAGTCAATATATTGATAATTGATTTATCATAACCTTTTCAAGCAAGAACTTCCAATTTTTGCTGGCTCCATCTTTTCAGCTGTAAAGATTTTCTGCTCTTCTCTGTTTCACAACATTGTAAACAGAATATCTTTGGGTTTTGGACTATGTCAGACAAAATATTGATTTGAAGTGGCCATCTTGGGCTTTGTGATGAGCATTTGAGCAGCACTATCTGACATTTTATAGATCAAGCGCTAAATTGATTAATAGAGAAAACACTGGGTTCATTAATCAATAATGGAAACAATTGTTAATTAAATTCTAATCTTATTAAATTCAGACTTGTAACTTGTTGAAAGTGACTATTACGTAAGAGATGTAAATTGAAACCAGATTTACGTACCAAGCTGCACATCTAAAGCCAGCCATGTCTGAAAAGGGCCATCTTTCTGACTGTATAATTAAAAAAAGAAAAAGTTGTATTTTATGTAACACGGCTGTTTAATCACAGAGTGAGGTGAAAAAAGTTTCTGTACTATTTTATTCAGTGCTTGCTGAGTTTGTCTTCCAATGCCTGTTTGTGTGTGTGCTCCCTACAGTGAAAAGATTCAGGGTTTGTGCTACGCCTCACACACTCGACAGCTCATCTCCTGCAGCTCGGATGGAGGCATTGTCATCTGGAACATGGATGTAACACGACAAGAGGTGAGAGGGGGAAGAGAAGACAGCAGACTGATGCAGTGTGACATAAACCCAACACACAATCACACATTGATAATCAATCTGTGAACTGTGACAAATTGTGAAGAAATTATGGAAAGATGAGGAAATATGTCATGTGTGCAGTGTGTTTTCTTGCCTGCTTGGACACGTGCGTATACTGTGATACAGATCAGCTTGTTGGATAACTGCTGTTAGCTCTCCCTCCTACTCTAGAATAAATTCTCTTAAGAGATCCATTAAAGGTCAGCGGATTAGCAGAGTGTTCCTTTGATTTTCTCTCTTGCACACACAGTCTAGCGTCCTCTTCCTCTGTTCTTTACCAGTTTCCAGACAGTTAGTTAGGATGTGATTGCTTCATTTTTTACCCAGAGTAACTTTTATTCTGACTGAACAAAATCCCTAAAGTCACAAAAAACGTTGAAGACAATTGTCCCACGGTGGCACTATAGCAATAAACTAAAGAAACACACCAACGGCATCTTGACATCAATTAGTCAGGATACCCCATGTCCTATTTCCCAGCTTCCACGTGTTACTCTTCTGAAAAGTAGCAGTTTTATCACAGTTGCTCCCCAACTCAACATGTCAAAGCTACTGCACCTAGACTACTTCTGATCATTTTCAAAATGTGTGTTTGCACAGACCCCAGAGTGGTTGGACAGTGACTCCTGTCAGAAGTGTGAGCAGCCTTTCTTCTGGAACTTTAAACAGATGTGGGACAGTAAGAAGATCGGCCTACGACAGGTACTGTACAATCGCATACATAATGTTGTTTTATTCGTTTGAAGGTCCTGTAGAATGGAAAACTGTATTCACCCCGGCATAGTCGAATAGAAAGAGTTCAGTACATGGAACTGACATACCGTGAGCCTCAATCACCATTGTTTCCTCCTTCATATGTAAATCACGTGCATGCAAAAGACCCCGGAAAAAAGGGCAAATGCCAACAAGCACTAGATGTGACATAACATCTTGGATCATTTTAATATTTAAGCCCCCACAATTTCCACATACCAGTCCATGTTCTAAAAAGCGGTCATATGAGCTCATCGAGCTGGAGCTGGAGGTTGTGCAGTATGTCTCACAGAAATTGCTTTTACAGTTATGAAGCTAAGATAAACATTTTCTGGGTTTCCCTTTGATATCCTCCGGCTGCTCTGCCCTCAACTCTGTGAATTATGAAGTTGATGGACAGATAGCTTTACTTGTTGCTAATGCTAAAGTAACCGCTAGCTGCTGCTAATGGTAGCAGCCGCTAACAGTAGCTGCTGTTAACAGCTTGCTCTGAACCAGCGGTCCAAAGCTTCTATTCTAATGTTTGATGTGTAAACACCAACACCACCCCCAGAGCACCAAACTTTAAAATTAAAAATTATGAATCATCAACACCACAGTTTCAGTTTAGACATCAGTTACGAGATCTGTAAATTCAGTAGCTCCAACACACCCTGAATTCATCACAACTTTCCAGGAAACAGAAACTTCACTCCTGCTATGCTAATGGCCAGCTAACGCCCTGCGGCTGTTTTATTGTTTCATTCTCAGGAAGAGCTTTAAGTTGTGGTTTTCATTTCAGCTGTGTGTGTGTCAGAGAGAGAGACATTTGTTGACTTCACAGCAATCTTCATTTTGTAGCAAGAACAACAAACTGTAATGTTTGTGTTTGTGGAGATCAAGGTCCATGTTTTCAACAAAAAAAAAGTATGAAACTAGTGGTGTGGTGCTTTTTAGCACAATCCAAAATCCCTTGCAACTCAAACACCAGTGACTCGTGACTTCACTTGGACTTTCGTCTTTTGACTTGGGATGACTTGATATCCTCCTCCATTCAAGAGATTTAAAAAAGTTGTCATGAAAAAAGTGTGCTCATTCACTTTCTTGACAAGGAATATACTTTGACTCATTTCGACAGCAGCCAATCACAAGGCACAACCGGCTGGAATATTCAGCCCAGAAATTACAAATGACTGTAATTGTGCAAAAGGAAAAACACTCCAAGGTACACCTGGTGTTTTGCTTTGTAAAGTTATAGTTTGTTTAAAAGTATTAAATTTTAAAAGCATGTTTTACTTCTGTAGATTTACTGTACTATTCAACAATTTAAATTTAAACTGGGATTACATTTGGTGAAAAGTGCATAATGACCTGTTTTGGACTCAAAACACAAAGTTCAGGACAGACTTGTTGGTCTTGACTTGGAACTGGACTCAGGATTCGTAGCCCAGACTGGAGACTTGCTTTTGACTTGCAAGTCAATGATTTCCATCCACTTCTGAGAGTTAAGCTTTTAACACTTTTGCTCCTGGTAAGAATTAAGATAAAAGACTGACATGTTAAAGTCGTCCTGTGTTCCTCAGCATCACTGTAGGAAGTGTGGCCAGGCGGTGTGTGGAAAATGTTCGTCCAAACGCTCCACCATCCCCCTCATGGGCTTCGAGTTCGAGGTGCGTGTGTGTGACAGCTGCCACGAGTCCATCACCGACGAAGAGTGAGTTACAATCAGCCTCTGTTGTTGTCATAATACTGACCCTTTGTGCTCGCAGCTTTCTGAGTGCTTACACAATAAAGTAACCGGCGTTCCCTTTGTGTCTTCTAGTCGAGCGCCCACAGCCACCTTCCACGACAGCAAGCACAGCATTGTTTACATGCACTATGAGCCCACCACTGGAAATCTGCTCACCTCTGGCACTGACAAGGTTATCAAGGTCTGGATGGGAACAAACAGTATCTGTTGTATTCACAGGTCTCAGATAAGACATTCAAGCACACACAACAACATTTAATGGAGTCACTCCTCAGCAGAGTGAGTTTTCAGCTCTGCCAAGAAGGTTAGGTTTGTTGTTTCGTTTTTTCTTGGTCTCTTTTTTTAGCATGATTAAAGCCGGGTTAAGCTGCTATGGGCTCCTATTGACCCCCCCTATGTGCATTGTGTATGTAGCCAGTTATGTATAATCATTTGCTGTGTGTATTGCTATTTTATATATATCCTGTTATGTGGTTCATCAGATTCTTCCATGATCACAGCTACAAGCAGAAAAGTACACTAATGTGACCATGGCTGCTAACATGAAAAATTATAGTGATTGCTAACCTTATTTGAACTCTGTCTCAAATTTTGCAGACGTAGATCGTGCCAGATTTATTCCTTTATCTCTATCTGAACTTCAGAAAGTGTCAGCAGAAATGTCTCTCTTAATAGTTAGTTCAAACTGACAAACAACAAACTGATTGTGTCTTATGTTTCCTGCAGCTATGGGACATGAGTCCTGTGGTGTCCTGAGGTCTGTGGGCGACCAGCAGTCAGCGGGGAAGCTCTGTTCACCAAACTGTGATGGTGGCAGTCGCACTTGGAAGAGAAAGAGAGAAGCATATCCAACAATATCGATGTCATCTGGATAATATTTAACAGTTATTCAACAACAAGCAGTGGCTGTTGCACATTCACAGTGAGGACACTGCAGGCCAGTGGAGCCTGGGAACAGGACAGGCTTTGGTTGACACAAGGTTATAGACGGTTGTGAGTGTTTGTTTGTTAGAAGGGTGCTGTTGCGTGGGGGATCTCTCTGTGTATATGTGTGTTTGGAAAGGGTTGAGGGCATTTGACTTTTTTACACGACTTATGTACTTAATTTTCATGCATTCCTGTCTGATTTCATACTGGAAACTCACAAAACAGTAAGTGAAACATTTCTGCCCTGTGTCAGCAGATGCCATCAAACCCAACTTTACGTTTGTTAGTTGCACGTAATGTATTGCATGTAACTGGACCATAGATCACTCAAATTCACTCAATTACGTTAAGCTGGCTGTAGAGTCTCAACAAGAGGAAGCCGTTTGATCATTGTCAGACCAGTTCGACACCTGCAGGAAAAGAATGTAACGGCAGCAACAGTTTAAACTATTGATGCTCCCTTCTGGAGGCAAAGAAGTAGTAGCTGACACTTGCACTGACACCTGCAGGCACAAGTATTTAACCTTCTTTGTATTGTAACACATTTACATTTGAAACTTGACCACCTGTTTGCCAAAATACATATCAGAAATGTGATGTCAATTCACTTGTGAAGACAACAATGTTGTTTTGACAAAACAGTTTAATGTCAAAGTCCACTTAGCCCTCAGCTATCGTCTGTATCACGTGGTCGTCATCACAGATGTAGTTTACTCTTCTCAAATTCATTTTCTAATCATTGAT
>NW_024043126.1:0-4089 GCF_014851395.1 Micropterus salmoides | reverse complement strand
CTTGGTGTGTACACTTTTTTTGGTGACTCATCAAGACATTGACCACACCCATTAAAATGAACAGGCTGCGTCAGTATTACTGACGCACCACACAAGGTGACAGATTACTTCACTGCTCAGCTTGGTTACCCAGTGGCTTCAAAATTCATGGGTTAACCATGCAATGCACTAAAGCATGAACAAAGAGATAGAGGTTTTAATTTGACTATATACAGATCCCAGATCCTGGTGGTGTGAAGGATTGTCATCCATTGACAGTGAAAAAACATAATGAGACTCTGTTAAAACTGGCGTGGGAATGTCGTTCCGCATGTGCCAGGAGGAAGGAACAATATTGTTTGTTCTGATTAAACCTCATCACAGTATGAGACAGCTACTCTGCATGTTATGACAATGTCAAATTACGATTCAACACAGCATACAGAAAACTATTATTGCGTTGCAGTCCATTCTGAACCGAACATATTAAACTCCTACCATCTTTGAGAGCTCTTCACAAGACTCTGCCACTCTTTCACGGTCATTGCTGTCCACTACAAAGATGAGGCCCTTGAAGAGGAAAAAAAACAACAACATCCAAGTGGTTAGTTTCCCTAAATTCTAACTGCAATGATTAGCCAAATAATTCATTAGTTAATTGACAGAAACTTATTCAACAACTACATCCATAATGAAATTATCATTTTAAGTTATTTTTCAAAGATTTAAAAATATCTGGTTCCAGCCTCCAATGTGAATTATTTCTGTTTTCCTTGCTCTTCTGCAATTGTAAACTGAATATATTTGGGTTTGGCCTTATGAGGACATCCTCTTGGACTCTGGGAAA
This sequence comes from Micropterus salmoides, assembly GCF_014851395.1. Taxonomy (NCBI): domain Eukaryota; kingdom Metazoa; phylum Chordata; class Actinopteri; order Centrarchiformes; family Centrarchidae; genus Micropterus; species Micropterus salmoides. The sequence continues at coordinate 3,263 of NW_024043126.1, read as the reverse complement.
CTGTGATAGGCATTTTTCACAATTTTCTGACATTTTATAGCCAAAACAATGAATCAATTAATTGTGAAAATAATCTGTAGATTAATTAATAATGCATATTCGTCTACTTTCACAAACAGCAGCAATGTAGCCAGAGGAAAACATACTTTCAAACTAAAGTCTTGACAAACGTGCTGTAAAGTACTTCAGTTAAAATAAATGCATAAATTAAATGATGTTGAGTGTAATCTGTGGCTGCTTTGACACTATTCCAGTTGGTGACGCCGCTTCAGCGACATACTTTGATGACACGAGTTCTTAGGGCTGGACAATTAATTGAAAAGTAATCGAAACCGAGATTTAGAGCTTCTAACAGACTTAATTTCCCCATGTCGGTTATTTAATCCTGTAAATGTGTGTGTTCATGTACTTTGACCCCGCCTTGTCCAGTCCTGCTCAGCCTTCAGACCGGAGTCTGAAGCACAGGGAGTTGTTAGCTCACGCTAACCACCTTCACTTTCCAGCAGTTGTGCTGTTATAAGCTACTCTTATAACAGCACCTGTCACGTAGATGTCCTTTTGATGAATGAGGAGAGGAAGCTAGCAAAGCGTGATTTAAGTCTTTACTGAAGCAGCTTTCCTTGGAGATCTGTGTGGAAGTACTTGAGAGCTCATACCTGTGTGTTCTGGAAGTAATGTCTCCAGAGGGGTCTGATCTTGTCCTGGCCACCCACGTCCCATACAGTGAAACTGATATTTTTGTATTCTACAGTCTCTACATTGAAACCTTTAAAGGAGAAATAATGGGACAGGTCTTAATAACACTGCACACAAAGTTGCATGACTCAAACATGTTGAGGTACACATGAAATGATCAAACTGAACTTAAAAGTAACTGTTAGTGCATCTCTTACCAATGGTTGGGATGGTGGTTACAATTTCACCCAGCTTCAATTTGTACAAGATAGTCGTTTTCCCGGCAGCATCCAGCCCAACTACAGGGGGAAAGTGTGATTTAAAAACCAACATTTGTATCAGGACTGGATAAAAGTTACACCTATGGATAACAAGGTGCTGTAAATTGCATAACATGCGTTTCCCTATAGGGAGGACAGCAGAGGACATGCAATGGCAATACACTAACGTTACACGTGACTGCACAAAGCAAATGATCTGTTCTGAGTGATTTTCATCAATTAGTAGGAGGGAAAAAACCCTCAATTACTGAAGCTGATCTTAATACAGTATTAATATAACATGAACTTCGTCGAGGACATTCATTATGACTCCCTAGCTATACGGAAACAGGACTGATCATTAACGCAACACAATGACAATCACACGTCATTAGGAGTTACGCCATATCGACTTACTGTCTAACGACTTAGGTTAACTAATAAAATATCTATCTTCAAATAGATTAAAAATGAACGGCAGTTTTCTCCCAACGAAGCTGACGTTACTGTTAGGAAGTGACTATTCGGTAAAAAGGCAAACTTAGTTATAATAAACGTTAATTTCTATAATAAACTTTAAGCCACTTTCGGGAATAAAGTTGCTGTTAGCATCAGTGACGTTACGTTAACGTAACTTCAAGCACCCGAAATTTATGAGATGATGCTTGGTGGGAAACCTAGTTTCACCCTTTTTTTTAAATTTATTTTTTTACAAACAACAATTATTTACATGAGTCTTTGTTGAGTTTAAATTCAGCTTCTGTCCCAATTTCATACTTGGGACAGGTAAAGGGAAAGGTTTAGAACTGTACTGCCATTAAACTAACCAAACGCTAGCTAAAGCTACAAACCGTGCCGCTCACTAAAGCTAGCCGTCAACACAGCTTTCACTCACCCATCAAAATCCGCATTTGTTTTTTGCCAAAGAGCTGGCTGAAGATCGACGAGATGGTGAGCCCCATAACTGGCCAAGGATGTTTGAGTCTAGAAAAAGAGCACTGATATTAGCCACAGCACAAGCAACGTTTGGTCGGTTTTCTCTGATTTCCACACAGGGCTACTGCCGAGTGCCACGTCCGGGCCAACGTGGAATCCACGACGTCATCAGTTTGAATCAACTTTATCAACACACAGCAACATCAGTAAGCACTTTTGGAATGATTTGCTATTGTTTTTTTTAAATTCTCATACAGACTTTAAGCTGTTGTATTTATGCAAAAATAACCTGCACCGTTTGGCGATAAGCAGATGGGGTCTTGCTTACATGTGTTTGTTTTGTTTTGTTTTGTTTTCCCCACACATCGTAAAATGGAGGACCGATTTCTGCCACTAGATGTCCTGTAGCACAGAGGTTTATCAAAATACTGAGTGACCTGGGTGCTTGGGTTTTCTTTAAGCTGGTTATTTCAGAGTCACTGAGAGAGTTGGTGTTGGTGTCAATGCATTGTAGAGAAATTATCATGACAGCAGATATAAACATTTAGTATGGCAGCTTTTTATCAGGACACTTCTGTCACATACTGTAGCCTCCTGTAAAAACAGTGTAGGCCTATCCACACCTGCTTATATTTTTACATTTGTATATTTTCTTCATATTTTTACTTACCAGCTTTCTGTTACAATTTCTATTCCTTTATTGCCTTGGTGTGCAAGTGAGGAACTTTACACAAGATTTTCCCCTCAGGAATCAATAAAGAAGACTATTTTCTGATATATCTATATATTCTGATTCTGAAATGAGGGAATCCACATCTGTTATTTTGTTGGAAAATCCAGATAGTACAGAGGAAATACCATTGTACTGTTTTCATGATTCCCTCACTGTACGTGTATTCCTGTCTTGAAGGACTGGAGGTAAGACGCGGAATGGGGATTCCCATTTGAAAGTGCTGTAACCTAAACGCACACTCAAAGCAGGTGGAGTCAAAATAGCAGTCACATGACAAGGTGCAGACTTTTATAGAGCTGTGCTTTGATAGGAAACACATTTTCACAAAGGCCTGTTATGGACACATGTTTTTCAGCTGTGTGCGTGTTGAATAGACTAATAATTGGATATTCACCATGGATCTGAATGAGGTACTGAGTGGAGATCAGGTAGGTAGATCCGGTGATACTTCTCTGTGCATGAATACATTAAGTGAACACAAAAAACAGCTTTGTCGCATGGAAACTGTGTGGAGGGAAATAATAGGTACATTTCTAATAACAACGTTTGAATTCTGTTTTTCAGATTGATGTTCTCTCTACTGAGTACATAGTGTTGCTCACTCCCAGGTAATGTGCTTCCTTACGTTTCATGCTTGATTGACCTTACCAGCAATGAAT
>NW_024043125.1:0-42279 GCF_014851395.1 Micropterus salmoides | reverse complement strand
TGATTAGAAATCCTAGAGTCAGACTTTTTTTCTTCTTCTATGAAGTCCATCCCAGGTTAGGTAAGACTTAGTTGCTGAAACACCAGCCCAGCACCAAAGTCCAATTAAATGTGTCTTTTATGGATACATCAGTAAGAGTCACCACACATGGCAAACAGCTATTTTGGATGATTTGAAATTCTGTTACAGTACATAGACATTTTCAGTGTTCATTCTTGCTGACATTGTACGGTCTCTGACTGCGAGCCAATCTTATTATAGCAAAATAATGGCTCTGAGTCCACAGGACCCTGACTGGCTGTCTGATACAATGGCTGTACAGAAAGCACCAGCATCTTAAACTTTGGGTAATCTAGGATAAACTTGTAAAATGGCAAGTTTAACAGGGTATGTTTGTATTTGAACTAATGTTCGAGTCTTCAGAGAATTAATAATTCACTAAGTACTCATTGAACTGAAATTGCATTCCATGACAAATTACAACCATGATCCATTAAAACAGGAGCGGACGAGATTTAAATGATTAAACATTTTGTGCGCAAAATAATAGTAATAAAAGTGGAAAAATACTACTTAGCAAATCAGCAAAATGTTACTCTTGAACTCATCTGATCATCACCAAAAAATGACTACAATGTAAACTCTCTTTAGTGTCTCATCTCAGCAAACACCTGGGCAGCTGCTTGGGCTATTTCTTCTACAGTTATGCTAGTGTCTTGTTTAAAAACATATACTTTTTGTAGAAAGCAACGTCCAGAAAGTGACTACGTAATTTAAAAAAAATACTGCAGGGAACAATTCAATATATTACTTATGATGTCAGTGTGTTGTTATATCTGTCATCAAGCTATCATTGGCAGACAATAAGCGCAGACAATATTTTATCTAAAATGCAGTCTAATGCAACAGCCTGCTATGAATAAAACCTTTGTGAAGCTATTCATTGCTATTCATTGCTATTCACCTCGTTAATTTTACTCTGTCGTAACATTTTTGGGGCCATAATTTGTGGTAGTGTTGCACTGGACTGTATTATTTAGAGCTAAATCAATCAACAAAAACTGAATGTATTTCTTTCAGGGCTGTACAAGAGCTGAAGATATCAGGTTAGCCTGTATACTGTAACCGTGCATATTCCAGTGTATAGACACTGTGCTATGTTACTGTTAAAATGGACTAGTGTTGTGAACTCTGGTTTTTCAGGCTCCATGGATAGCATGATAGAAGTGCAGTCATTAGCTACGTGACCACGATCTGCCTTCATCACGAAACAGACACCAATTCACTGCCTGGCTCAACATACCAGACAATTACACACTACCAATACTACAGAGAATACTACTGCTCAGTAGGGGTGTACTGATGTATTGTGATGTATTCAATACAAAATGTGATGTTATGTATTGTGGAGCTTAATTGATTGCAATATCAAGTCAATATTAGCTACACATAGATAAATACTACCCTATTTATGGAGTATGCTTGTGAGTGCCGTTGAGATATCATATGTATTCCTTTAAAAGACCTTGTTTACACATTTCCTGATAAAATGTTTTGAAATCTACAGTACCACACACAAACAGAGGCAGAGTGTATGTTTAACATTATATCTTGCTGGTAGATTTAAAGCTCTCCATTAAAAGAACATATTCATTAACCTTCTTGGTTTAATGTGGGTGTTTAGACAACCCTAAGAGACATAGAGCTGCTGCATACCACTTCACGCCTGTTAAAACAGGCTGGAGTTTCTTTGTGTTTTTTAGCTGTGCGCTATTATGTCTATCTATGTCTGTTTGGACCTCAGCCCACAGTATGCTTGTCTGAGAAAGCAAAGTGTAAGTAATCTCCAATATCAATACCTAACAGGCTTAAAGTGTAATGCCCTCAGCTACAAAAAGACAAATATACTGTACAATGTAAAATATGACATGATGTAGGACTTGATCCCAGGGAATAGGATTTTCTGTGAGGGGAATCTTCAACCTTTACTGTATAGCAGCAAAATAAATCTCAGAGTAATTTGATACACTCTTAAGCTTAAGAGAGACCACATGAAAAAAGCACTGGAGCTTGAGGATGAAATTTATCTGACTTACAGGACTAGACATACATACAAATACAAACTTACACACACACACACACACAAAATAGCACTTACTGATTCATAATTTAACACATTTTATACATGATGCATGAGTGCAGTAAAAAAAACACTCAGTGATGGGGGTGATGTTACTATAGCAACAGCATCTAACAAATCATTGATCGTATATGTTTCTGCGTAAGACCCATTTCAATTTTACACATATCTGGTGAAGATTCAGAAAAAAAGCCCAGTCTCACAGTTTGCTTAGTTCCCATGAGTCACGGTCATTATCATAATAATCCGTCTACCCGTTCTAAATAACATGCTCCCTCCAGTGTCCCTTGTGGTTTTTAGATTTATACAGATTGAGTTTTTTTGTTTTTTACAAAGTCCCTTAACAGAGATTTGTTCCTGTGTGTCTTGTTTATTTAAGGGGTTGCTGGGTTTTTTTCTGATGTTTTTGAAGGGTAATAGAAAGCAGAAAACAAGAAAAACAGACAAAGAAAGAGAAACAAAAACTGCCTCTCTGGATTCTAGCCTAAAGCCAGCCTTTACCTGGAATCATGCCATCTGCTGACACAGCATGCACATACCAGTATAGTTACCCTATCATGTGGGCTATCTCTATTTTCAAACCATATAAAATGAGACAATAAGTAAGACAAATTGATCTGATGGAATATGTTTTATATGGAGCAGTCTTCACTAAATGATCATGTGATTCAGGTATTTCCTGCTGACATAAAATCTGTCTGATTCATACACAAAACAGTAAAAAAAATAAAAATAAAATCAGCAGTGGCATGAAGTGCACATACGAGTCAAAATGGAGGTCTGAACTGTACTTTATCTAAAATGACGCTTTAGAAATCAAAACTTAACGCACATGTGACTTGACACACAGGTGGTTGACCTTGTGTCCTTAAAGTACTATGAATACAAAGCCACAAACTTTGAATGGGAAGAAAATCTAAATCTGCACTAGTAACTAAATGTTGCTCCACAAACCTGCGTTCTATATTCGTATGTAAATCAGTGCATAGTCCCACTGTGTCATTTACTGTTGATCACATGAGTCATTTTAGCAGTAGTGTGGTGTGTCTAACCTCTGTGGGCCGGCTCCTGGTAGCTCTCTCTGAACGTAGCAGCATGGTGCCTCCTGGGTAATCCTTTTCAGAAGAACTGGAATAATATGTTTTAGCTCTGTATAATATCTGGTATTCCTCTTGATGAACTACAGTCCGGGCAGGCGGGACAGTGTGAGCTAGCTCTGCTATGGTTGGCTAAATGTGGGAACAAAGCACAGCAAAGCCACGGCCTCTTTCCCACTCATCAATATGCTCACACACAACATGCAGAGCACTGGCTTATTGTTTGCAGACCCCCAAACACATTCTGCTGTACGCTCAACCAATTCCACCCACCCTACTAACCACACTGGCAGCATGGCTTTGTCCAACATTGTCTCTTCCCACAGTACAATTGAGATCTGGCTTTGAGATCTAACTGCACTGATATCAAGTCCATGAAAAATTGAAGATCACTTAAAAACTAAATAAATAACTCCCTCAGGACTGTCCGTTCCTACTAGTCCTCTCCTGGTGTCTTCATCTTAAACACTGGGTGAGTGAAGCGACAGCTACCATTCTTACCACCATGAATGCAAGCTGACCAGAAGTAGGTGTAAACTCATTTTTTAACAGCTATCGTTTCTACATGGGGTGTTTGATACATAAAAGATTTGGGTTCAGTAATGACTAATAATCAGTGTGCAGTCTAAGTTACACATGAAATATGACAACAAAGCTCTATTGCTTGTTTGTTTGTATGCATGCATGACTGTGTGTTTTTGTGTGTTTGTAAGCAGGGTGATCAGGGAGGATGAGGGGAATGCATGCTGTCATCAGAATCAACGAGTCCGAAGAAAGAAAGAGCTGAATCAGGTCCAGTCATGTGCTTTTAGACAGACACACAAACTGACACCAGGATACAGGCAAGCAGACAGTAGCAGGACAGAGCCAGAGGATGAAACACAACTCAACACACCAAAGGCAAATTGGAGCTCAGCCTAGTAAAACTTGTGTCAAAACACAGCTGAAAATATAGCAAAAACTTCCCCTATATTTGAACATTGGCTGCAAACAGGCCTACCGGCTACAAGAGTGAACAGAAGAGGGCGGCCAGCAAGCTCCAGGCTGAGACAGGAGCATGTGGGTAGTGTATTTATTCAGCCAGATGATTATTAGAACTCTGGACTGTAAGTTATGCCTCTGGCATCCTATTCTACAGTCATCTATTCATACTGGCTGACCTAGAATGATAGAGTCCCCGGGTAGGCTATTGTACTGTAGAGAGGTATACGATGTGGGTTTTTTTATTGTGAAATGAACTTGTGCAATGAGGTGTAACATCATCAAGACCAAACAGCTAGTCCATTTCCAGTTCAGTTACTGTAAATGTGTGTATGTATGAATGGATAGATGATGGATACAAAATGCATGATACCTCTATTTCTTGTCAGAAAAAGTGTTGATCAGTGAAATGTCCCTTTAGATTACAGCTGCACATTTTGCAAATGTCATTCCTGCTGGATTTCCTTTATCTGTAAAGTCATCTTTCCCAAAAATGTCTGTACAGTATGAGGCATAATGCACAGAGGGGAGAATGTGGAGGTGACTGCATACTCTATATTGTAGAGGTCAGAGACTGACTGGTGCAGGCAAACCAGGAAATTATTGGATTTAATCTTGTCATTGCCATTAGCAATGGTTCTTCTAAGGCTACAGCAATACATTTTAACCAAACTGGTGTTCTCCTTCCTAATTTAACTTTGTCTGATCTCAGCTGCTAATTTGTGGATGTCAACCATTTTACATGTCTATCTTCTAGTGCACTTCTACTGACAGAATACTTAAATCACAAAAACAGAGGACAAATAATGAATATTATCAGCACCTCCAAGCAGAGACCCACACAGACCTCACTGGGGTGTATTATGAACAGCCTTGGGCTATAGTTTCTACATGACCTGGTTTCAGAGCATACTGAATACAAAAAATCAATTCTTTCTTTCTAAACTGTCTAATCACAGTCTCTCTCACTTACACACACACACACACACACACACACACACACTGTATACTCAGTTTAATTGAAAAATTGAGGGAAGGTGAGAGGGATACTCTTGTGGTGACAAAGTACAACACATTCGAGTACAGTGCTGTAATTTCTCACAAAGGAACTTACACACACATGTTAGAAAAGCAGTAGCACACATAAGAAACAAAGACATTAGTGTGGGAACAGTAGCCCACTGTATGAAGTGCAATTAAGTATATGTGAATGTTAAATAAGGCTGTAGCTCTACAGAGCCAGGGCAAAAACTAAATTACACAAATCACACTTTATCAGTTTCGATGGCTGTTACTTACACTAGGTGAATTTGTAAGCATATTAAAAACAGAGATAGAAAACAACAGAAAGGACCTAGTGTTAAACTCTAAATTATAATTTGAAGAGTGGGTCAGGCTGCCCATTTGTGCAGTAGCTCAAGTCAAGCTGCCCACTGGCCGTCCCGGTGACAGCTGCCACCTGCAAAGCCCTCACTCACTGAGACTGACAGCTCTGAGACTCTCAGAAAATATACTGTATGTGACAGTAAATTAGGTTAACAAGTTTACCCACTGTGCCCAAGCTATTATGCTGTCTTTTCAGCTCTCTGCAGCTTTGTCACAAAAACACACACACACACAGTCTCCATCAGAGAGCTTCAATACGACAGCAATGTGACACAAGAAGAGCTTTACGATGACAGTGAAGGCCACAAGGCAAGTTCTGTCCTGGAGAGACTCACTGGCAGATCCTCAAAGACACACTGGCATGAGCATGCATGTGCACATTTTCATACACACGTGCACCTGCATGTGTAGACACACATACAGGAAGGTGTGCCACATACAGACACACGTGCACGCACTAATATGTTTGCCTTACTTACTCAGAGTAAAACAACTACTCACACTGGCCACAGCTAGACACAAACACATCCACACATCCTCCTTGGACATATCAGGCAGTAAGTGCACACACACACACACACACACACACACACACACACACACACACAAACAAACAGACTCAATGATGCAAGTCCACCATTGAACCAACTGAACCAGTGCAGAGAGAAACATTAGCATTCTGTCAGGGTTTCAGACAAGACTGCACCAGCTCTTCACACAACCAACATACAGCAGAGCATAACAACAGAACGAAAGCTAGAGAGAGGGAGAGAGAGAGAGAGAGAGAGAGCATAGACAGGTAGACACGGATGGGTTGGGGAGTGTTTGCGAATAATTGGAGATAGAAAGTATGAAAAACAGAGAGACAGAGGAAGAATAAGACAGGTTTACACCAGAGATAATGATAAAACTAAAATAAAGAGATGATGAGAGCAATTGGGGTACCTTACTATTGAGTCTGGCCTTCCTGGCTTCTTTAGTTTTTCTTTCCCTGCTCCTGGCTGCTTGTCCTCTGCCCAGGGCAGATCCCATCTCACACACACACACACACACAACGGGACACACTCCCCGTCACACGCACACTCTCGTAGGTCAGCTACAGTCCCATTGCCAAAACATCATCCACATGGCCATCTCCAGTCATCCTCCGCCTCGTCTCCTCTGGTTCTCTCTCTCCTTCTTCTTCACTACCTCTCGTCTTGTCAAAGTAGCACATGCACACTCACATGGTCACTGACACAAACACACATCCAAGCACGGACGCGCACACTGACTCCTGTCCATGCATAGACAGACGGAGAGATGGTAAGGGGTGATTTTGCAGGATGCTGGAGAGAACATAGGGAGGGTGGGGAAAGAGAGAGCCAGAGAAGAGGGAGGGAAAATAGAGGGAGGAGAGAAAGCGTAAGACAGAGGGAGGGAAAACTGAAGCAGAAAATAGGATGGAGAGTGGGTGGGGTATAGAAAGGAGGGAAGATATAGATATTCAATGTGAGAGGCAATTAAGAAAAGAACGGGAAGAAGAAAGGGAAGAGTGGAAATACCTAGTAGAAATGAAAATACTTTAGGGCGCTGGTGCAATTTCTGTTACTGCAGCAGCGTGCTCAAGCAAGTGTTACATGACAGTAGAGCTTTATGACTATTGAGTAATGCTCATGCTTTTCTATCTTAGTGTTGCTAAAAATATGGTTAGATTTAAATCCACAAATTGTTTGTACAAATAGCCAAGGTACATCTTCACACATCAACACAAAAACACAGACACACACGGCATCTCAAATTAGAAACAGCACAAACAATTTCAGCTGAGCCCTCTTTACAACTGGGAAATCTTTACTTCAAATCCCAAGTTCCATGTCTGTATTTGTTTGTTTGTGTATGTGTGTGTCTGTGTGCATGCAAGCACATGTGAGTAAGAGTTCTTATTTCTACCCAGATAGGTCTAAATGTCTTTTCTTTTTAGCAGATTATCCATTAGAGGAGCTTTGTGTGTGAGGGATTCCCCGTTGGAAACGTCCTCTCATCCTGTGCCATGCAGCTGTGCGTGTATGCCTGTGCATGTGTGTGCATGTGTGTGTATTATGCAGAAATCTCACATCAAATTTCAATAGTGGCTGCAGTTGCACTAACATTGCACTGATAGGAGGGTTTAGGCGCTGTACAAATGCTTGGTGGGATCTGGCATCTCAGAACAATATCACACCTACAATGAGCAACAGTCTCTGTGTAGTTTCATTGTAAATTGAAAATAATGCAGGAATTCTCATTCATAAATACAATAAGCTTCTAACAACAAAAGTTTCGGTGTAGGAGGAATAGAATTACTGTAATACATTTTATGGGGGAGCCTTTTCAGAATTAAGCTTTCCCACACATGTACACATAAATTTGGCATAATGTTAGCATTGGTTTAACTTATGAATCATACTGGACAAGACAAACCATTTATATCCAAAGACTAAGCACATTTTATATTTTGATAGTGTGTGCAATTTCTCAACTGGTATATTAATTTATTCATATGAAATGCCTTCACTCTGGCAGTGTGCCTTTGACATCCGTGACCACATTACCAAATAGTGCGTTACTAAATGCTCTCCACCACTGTATATGTCTCTTTAGTTCTTCCTACCAACCCCCTCACTAGCCATCGTTATGGCCATGACGCCCTGGGCTATCACATATACAGCGTAGCTATCTTTCTATTCTTCTATCTATCCATCCAACCACATGATCTTGCATGCCTACTGTCTATATATCGTTTACTGGCTGCAAAGGTATTAAAAGTCCAATAAACTTTAAAGTGGATGACATCAGTTCTCCACAACACATATGAGGAGTTCCTCATAAGGTCACACACATCTGTGCTGATGAGTCCCTAGGTTAGGCTAAAGCATTTAGTACTCTACTCCTAATAAATACGAAAGCAAGAAGTAGGAGTGAGGAATTTTTCATTCACTTGCTGGAATGCGCGTCTCATGCAGTGGACCAGTTCTTAAAAAGCCATGCTTTCTGCAGCCCTATCACATGACTGACCTCCTACACCAAACACCAACACACATGCACAAAGTATATTTTGTACATTTTCTGTGTAGCTTTCCTGCAGGGTTAACCAGGATACTTCGGGGTGCGGAGGTCTGGTTGGGTCGGGCGGAGGTCTGGTTGGGTCGGGCGGAAGGGGGGGGGGAAGAAAAACTCCTATCAATTATGACCTCATTGTAAACTTTAGCCTTTGGCTAATGAGCTCCATACCGGCAAAGTAGGCTAATGCTTGACCTCTGCCTAACAAGGCACCTTGCTGCAGGATGAACAGTGAACATCCTGACTGCCAAGGTTGCAAGAGTCACCCATAACAGGATTTCCCTCTCACCCATGTTAGTCATTATGCAACAAAAGCTAATTTTCCCTTTCAGAAAAAGGAGAGAGGGGGAAGTATCGCATTAGAAAAGGTTGATTGAAACAAAATTCAAAAATTTTTCCTCGATTACGTAGTTTTTATGCTCGCTTGAGGTGATTCTTACTTTTCTGAAAAAGAGTTCTGAATGGGAGATGGAAACACCTTTGCCGAATAAGTTCTGACGTAGTGAACATTTGACTCACATGACTGATCAGCTGTTTCTTTGTCTTTTTCTCTGGACAGCGTGAAACATGGCCAATACGATTATGCATTTTCTTTTTTTTCTCTTTTTTTCAATATTTCGCAAGTTTACTCAAAGTTCGCTTAACAATCAGATGGAAAAGTAGCTACTGTTCCGTTACTTGCTTGAAGTTAATCTTCACTAACCCAAGCACAAGAAAATATTTTGTTTATTACCACAGCTTAGACCTGTAAAATCGTTTAACATCCCTGATCTATTGAATAATTAGCATACAACTATTATTGCTACAAATAATTATTATACCACAAAGTCTTACTTTAAAATGATACAGGACATAATTTCATACATCTCTATATTAAGCATATCTGTTCCATCTCAAGTACAGCAAACATTATAAAGGCAGAGGCTATTACAGAAGCCAGGTTGTATAGTAATTGCAATCAAACCTATTCAGTCATTCAGAATGTAAATCTATAGAAAATATTTTACAAACAGTCCTCTGTGTGCCTCTGTGTTCACAGACATGCAGATTAGTAACTCAAGAATTTACTGAATTTACTGTGGCTGCTTCTGGAGCTTGAACAGCCAAATTACCACCCTCATTCTCTCCTCATAACACATCTGTGCTGGATTACTCATACTCACATAGCTCGAACAACACGGTGGCTTTCATAGCCCATTCCCACATTCAGGTTTCTACATAATGAGTGTTAGTGGCTGGAAGATTCATGCTCTTTTTTTCCATTTGATAATTTTAACAATTCCACTTCTACTGTCCAGCGAGGCAGGCCAATCACAACAAATTGTCCTTTATAGAGGATTTATTATGTAAAATTACCACCTAAATTGCAGCTTGAGTTGAGTCTGTCAAATAGGTACCATTCATATACTTTGTCCTAGCACTGTAGCACAGTAGCAGACAGCAGCACCTCACAGCAGACTGGTTAGACAAGAGACAATATTTGAGAGCATGATTCATCCTTCTCATCACCGCTTTTCTGCATGTCACTCTCATTCACTAATTGTCACTCTCTTTCTCTCTGGCACTCTCAATAGAAGTACACAGCCGAAAATATTCACTGCCCATTAATATACAGTAGAAACCTAACAATGAACTCAAAGTTCCCTTTCTTTCTAAGAAACCATTATCGGTGACATTTTAAATGTCCCACACACAAATCCAGGAGAGGCTACATTTTGGCCTCTGCTTTTCAAATGTTTAACTAAATGCTGAAAAGTCTATGACAAGAATTGGACCCTGACATAAGCCTACATTTCGGGTGGACATGAAGGCGGGGGAACTGACGTTGTGGGGCAGCTGGTCTGGCCGGACAATCAGCACCTGTTAGTGAGCCGCGGGTGTGTTGTGCTTTTGTCCTCTGCGTGAAGAGCTGGCAGGTTGCATGTCCATCAAGAGATGTCTGGTCGCAGTGTCTGATCGCAGCATAGCAGGTGGCGACCGCTGTTACGAGGAGAGCTCCATGTAACGTTAGGGGTAGGCTAAAGTAGTCAGGGAGACCCAGGTAGGGATCGGCTGCGTATTTGGTGGGATTTTAACATGTTTTCTATTATCTTTTATACATACATATGTATAAAATAATATGAATGCAACAATTGTATGGAGTTGTGTTTTGTTTAGTTTGGGTTGCAGGTAACTTAGTGGGTAACTGTCTTAGTGGTTTTCTTTTCCTTGTTTTGTTTTGTTCTGTTCTGAAGGTAGAGCTTAGCATCCTGCGTGTGGGACAAACTGGCCCATTGACTGTGAGCTCCCCTTGCACTGGGTTAACGTGTCGCGTTATATTTACTGCATGTCGGCTAGTGTGTGTTTTATGGGCTCATTGATATCTCAGCCAACCTGTCACTTTGTGCTTCACATTGTTTTAATACCTATTTTTTGATTAATAAAGGTTAAGATTTTAATATAACTGCTATCATACTTGCCTTCAGGGTGCTAGGAACTTGTTTGTGGCTCCAAGGGGGGCCTCCACTATCTTCCAATTTCTTAGCTGTATTTATTGTATTTCACGTATTTAACCAAGAATGATAGAGCTAGAGACTGAATGAATTTCTTGGGACCACTGGGTAGTAGGATTAGGGTAGTTAGCTCTTAGGGTTTTCTGTATGTAGGTTAGAAATTATACTGTAGATTGCATGTGCTTCATTTATTTGTAGTATTTATTTAGACAATGTGTCAGTTTATCTAAAAAGATACATTTCTCTGTTTGTTCATATCACTTTTTCTGTCCTCTATATGGTCCTGTTAAGTTTTCTAGTGGACTAAAAAAGCAACAGATTTTATTATCTAGTACCAAATAGTTAAAACTCCCATCTGCAATTTATATATAAAATATCGATACTTGCACACAAGCTTCAGATAGCTTTAAAAAAGTGTCCCTTTTCACAAATATTTCTCATTGTACTTGTATTTTAATGTTTTGTGAAAAAACTAAACTGGAATGAACTAAACTGAACTGAGCTTGGCATCCTACAGCGACAAAGACCAACACTGAAACTCATGCAAAATCCAAAACTATAATAACCTTGCTGTATACAGAACAGTATTTTGCAATATCCTGGATAGACTGTAGGTTCTTAAGTGTTGTAGTCCTGTCAATTTCTAACAAGAAATACAAAGGATGCAAAGACAGCTGCATTTATTACTGTGGCAATTGTAAAAGTAGCAGAAATTATGCACCAATAATGCAAAATGTATATTTTCAGAGGGACAGACAATACTTAGTTTCTCGTGTGATATTTATGGAGCGCACTTCAAAGTCATTAAACTGTTCTCACTAGCAATAATATATTAAATACAAGAAAAGCACACCTTGTCACACACAAAGGGTGAAAATGGCTTGCTTTGTTGTTTAACTCAATGGTAATTTATTCATTCGATTATTATGTGTTACAGCATGTTTCAATAGTGTTTCACGACAAAATCAGTATATGCTGAAAAATAAAAAAGTATTTCTCAGTGAAGTTGAACTGAAATGCAAAATAATCTTGACAATGACAAGAGTGAAAAAAACTGATTGATGCATAAATTATCAAAACTGCTGTTCTACGATTTGTAATCAACAGCAGCTCCCCACTATTGTTCTCTCTCTCCCCCCTTTCTCTAACACACAAAAACACACAATTGACACTGTTAATTCCTGTGTCAATCAGCACCTGATGGGATTTGATGAAAATACGCATTGAATTCTCTGTGCTATCTGTATGCACACAAACACACAGACACCGCCTTGTGCCACTATCTTCGTAGGGACCCATCATTGACATAATACATTTAACCCTTAAGCCAATTCTACCCCTAAGAGAGGGCGATACTGGATTGGATTTTCACTCAAGTTCCAATCCCGTGACTCACAGGATTCCTGAAATAATGTCAGCCAGTAACCCCTAACTCAAAAAAGCAGGTCTTAACCCTCAAACATCCCTTTAAACTAGGGCTGAACGATTTGGGGTAAAAAATTGTGATGCAAGGACAACTGAACAAATTAACAAAATGTGAACAACTCAGGAAAATCAGGCAGGATAAATGCTCTTTTTCTGAAATGCTCCATGTGGATGTAGCTGTACAGAGAGCAGAACAGAACGGGCTCACAGAACGCTGTTATTGGTAGTTGAAGCACACAGAATGGCAAATTAACAACACATCAACATAGAGCATGTGAGTTGACGGCGGACAAAATCACGACATAGCAGCCGCCTGTCTCGGTTCGCGTGACACCATTATCCCACATTTCTCTCTAGTTTCGTTTCTTGTTGTCAAATGTACACGCCCTGTACCCACTGATTGGTGAGCAGGACCGTAACAGGAGGCGTATGGCACTAGTGATTGGTTAGCAAGCTGTCACACAAGGATGATAACGGAATGAATCTGTTACTGCATGACTGTTTAAAACGGGTCAGATACGCTGTATAATTAACCTACATTTTAACATTCTAATCGCGTTCTTTCAAATCGCAATTTCGATGAATCGTTCAGCCCTACTTTAAACTTGTGGAATAGTAAAACTAATGCACACACACTTTTTCTCCCTTATCTGCATCTGCACTTACTAACATCTCCCTGTATTTTAGACCTGCCATTCTTCACCTGTACACTAGTCGCCCCCACTGAGTTCCTGCTTCAGACGATCACATAATCAGGCACCTGTTCCCCATTGCATCATTAGTCACAGTATAAACAGGGCCAAGCCAGTAGTCACACTTTGCTAGATTGTCTTGGTTGCACAATAGCCTTACTGTGCCAGTGTTTGTCCTTTTCGGCCTCTCTGGTATCTGTGTTTGTGACCCCATGCCTGCCATTGACCACTGTATACCAGCACTGCCATTTTTGTTTGCTAAACCGGACTGCCTTTGTGTTGCTGTGTATAAGCTTCCCTATCCAACAAATAAAGATTTTATTGAACATGCTTTGCCTTCTGCATCTGTTCATATCCATATATATATTCATATATAAAATTTAACAGAGAGTTGTAAAAATGTCCATCCACTATGTTTTATTTTCTGAATAAAACATTAGTATGTTGATGTGTTTTACATATTAGGCCAATAAAGAACATTACAGTGCTACCTGCTGAGTACTTTTTGTTTCATTTTAACATAGCAACACAAAACAGATCTGGTTCATGTCTGTGTGACATCAAGCACACATTGTTCTTATGCAAAGCTCTGAAGGCTATGCGGGGCCTAAAGAGACCTAGAGAGAACTGACAAACAAACTCTTTTTACTCTTAAAGAATAAAATGTAACCAGAGCCACTTGGCCATTCAAGCTATGACAACAGTTTTATGTACTATGTATGTGTCATTCACTCAGTTTAGAAGGCTGCACAAAGCATAAGCTCTTCAGAAGTTATGATGACAAGAGTGCACAGCTTACCTTGGTGTGGAGCTTAGACAGCTGCTTTTCATCCAGGTGAGTCTGGGTGTAGACACGTCTTTTATAGCGGAACTGAAACAACAACAAATACAAGAGGCTATGCAGTTAAATTTTAACTTCATGTTTATGTCTTGACTGCTTGACAAAATCACTACAAACAAAACAAACAATAATAGTTTTAATTATAAAAGTCTTTCCAAATTAATTTGTCGCACAATATCAACTCCTCAGACCTGTATCTATGTGTATATTAATGTTTAATTAAATATTGGATTGTCCTGCGAGAGAGAAGATGAGAGAGAGCAGATACAGAAATTCTGACTCATTACACGGCTGTTGTCTTTTTCCAGCACTCCTGCTTGTCATCTTCTCCATGTATTGTATCTAGCATGAAAATGTAGGTTAAAGCTTAAATATGAAATATAAATTGTAAAACAATAAAAACACGGTTTTTAATTTCAACTGAATAAATGCGCAGGAGGAATAAGCGGGTCCATTTAATAAAGAGAATGTATTTTCCCCCACTTCTACTGTCAATTAATTTCCAAATGACTTAATGTAAAATATTACATTTCTTTTCCAACTTAAAAACATTTAAAAAACTCTTGATGTACTTTCATAACTGCAGAATCTGGCATGGTTTCGGGTCTATACTATGTAGCTCTGGTTTCTGGACCCTTTCCCAACTTGTCAAAAGCCAGATCATTCATTAAGTCTGTTGCAAGCTGCTTGTTTAATAGACAGGTTTCACAGAAAACTGACAGCCTGTAATAGCTTTAAAAATGTGTAACTTCCACTGCCCGGTCTTGCAATGTATTTTATTTTGTGTGTGTGTGTGTGTGTGTGTATGTGCATGTTAGTTTCTCCACAGATGTGTGGTGTTCACCAAATCCACAACAGAGCAGAAGGGTTCTGAGCTGCTAATCCAAACCTGTCAATCATCTCTACACACCACTGGCCTCAGGGAATGACTGCTGGTCAATCAATGACACACACAGTACAACAGAGTAGTAGCAGATAGGGCTGCTCAATTTTGGCAAAAATCCTAATCACGATTATTTTGGTCAATCACGGTTATTTAACAGGATTACTCATTAATTTAGGAAACATGATTAATTTATTGAACTTTTAAAATGTAATGCTTCATTATTTAAAACGATTATGCATTACACCAATTGAAATTAGAAATAGTAGTCCAACATTATAAACTTTAAACAGTATCTAGTGCACGAGAGCAAGAGAGGGGCAGGAGCCACCACTGTAAGGGATAGGGTGTGCTGGATTTATAAGACAAAAAGAGTGTCATTGCAAAACTGCATGCCGCACAATAATAGTTTTATCTCAACTAACTTGTTTTTATAATTATTGGAAGCCAAAATCGTAACTGAGATTATAATTTGATTAATTGCACAGCCCTAGAAGCAGACACTCACACACACAACTATACAAGCTTCCTTGTGAGAGCCTTCCTTGTATACAGTTCAACTGTTGTTTTAATAGCATATGAGTATTGGCATGTGTCCATGCTGTTCTACTGGCATAGTCATTCATGTTCCTGACATATAACACATCCCACCAGCAGATGCCATTTCAAACTAGTAGGTCATCATTGCAGCTTTTCAGCTCAGACAGTTAGTTTTTCCTCACTCGCTTTAGCACATATCTCAGATCAGAATTGAAATTCACAAAACTACTTGTTCAACCTCCACATCATCTTGTCAAGTGTGCACATGATAAAAGCAATTTTTCATTGTTTTGAACATATTGCAAATGCTTTGACACATTGAACCAAATGATTATGTACAATTGTTTGCTGTTGCCTACATTATCAATTGATTATGTCATGCTGATCACAATGACTTATACCAGTTCTTTGTTGAATAGTCTTACCCCCAAAACATCTCGGCACAAATTCATTGCATAAGTCACTACATGCAAAATGGCTGAACATGTTGACAAAATCAAAGTTACAGTTTTTCTCAGTCGCTATAGTACTTTTCTCAGATCAGAATTGAAATTCTCAAAACTGCATATTCAACCTCCACATGATTTCGTCACTTGTGCACATCATAAAAGCGATTTCTCATTGTTTAGAACAAATTGCAAATGCTTTGACACATTGATGCAAAAGATTATGTACAGACCATGGTGCATAAACCAAATAAGAACAGACAACAACAAATCACAACATACTACAGTAGCAACACAGCCCTCACACCATTCACCGGATACACACAATACCATACACATATGCTTACATTTCTAATTTTGTAATTTCTTCCGTTGTGATTTGCAGTGCTGTAAAACAGTCCTTTCTTTTCTGCATCACAATGACATGGTCTGTCAACAAATCACAGTACAAACAGTAAAGACGTAACTGTGAATCCTTTCCAATCTCTTGCAATGTATAACTTTATACTTTTGAAATTGATATGCCATAAAAAGTGAAGCCATGTGCATTTTCAATCATTCTGATCAAAACATCAGACGTGCATGTGTTATATCAAATAATGTTTTACTAAATGTGAGTTGTCAATTCTCAACACAGCTTAATCAAGTCTATATTAGCATTTGTTAAGAAACATGTGTCTGATTCTATGACATCAATGTGGGTTAAATCCTGGAAAGGTACTCCAGCCTGACAGTTTTCAAAAGGTCTACTTTTGTTGACTACTGCCGCTAAAAGCCCAACTGTAACAGTAAATCGAATCTGAAATAACAATGGCCATGATAAGAAAGTGAGAGAGAAAAATTACTGATACAGAGTGAAGAGAGGAATACAAATAATCCTACCATGAGCCTACAACATGCTTATACATTTCTTCACTGCTGATAGCCAAATATGTACCACCAAAGAAAAAATGGGAAAGTCTTTTCATTCATGAGATATATTCCAATTCACAAAGCATGCTGGGGCTATCATAAGTAAAAATGTATTTAATAACAATAGCAGCCTCTTCCGATGCATCAGGGATTGACATTAACCTGAGGTTCAAGAGGGAAAGTAAATCTTTATTGCACATCATAAAACTAGTGACAACAAAGACGCCCACTCAGAAAACCACCTGACATCTTTACACCACTGTCTGTAAAGCAATACATCCCTAGACGCCTGCGTTTCTCTCAGATCAAAAACCATGATGGACAGGCACAACAATTATCTCTGAGAGATGACAGCTGCTGCAGACAACACACTATCATTGAGAGTGGTATTATTGCTGCTAGGTTTGCCTGACACATCATGGAAAAACACACGCACAAACTCCATGCACAATGATGCACATACCCGTACCCACATGTTGTGTGAGCCTGCATGTGTGTGCCTGTGATGCATACATACACATATAGACAACTACAAAAAGACTACAGCAGATACTCATCAATAACAGTAGCTTATAAGATGATTCACAAATACCAACAGGCACCGTGTGTTTAGTCTATATGAAGAGAATGACCTGAGGCTCCACTACAGTGGCCCTTAAAGGTCAATTTGAGATGTCTAAGTTGAATCCTGGGTTCTACATATAGATGCTCTGTATTTGTATAGCGTCTTTCTAGTCTTTGCGGCCGCTCAAAGTGCTTTTATAATACATTGCATTCACCATTCACACACATTCATAAACTGAGCCTAAGAGCTCAAACAGAAACTAACATTCACACACATTCATACAAGATGGAATAGCCACCCCGGCCAACCAGGGGTTCAGTATCTTGCCCAAGGACATTTTGACATGCAGCCTGGAGGAGCCGGAGATTGAACCTCGGATCTTTTGATTAACGGGTAACCCGAAAGAAGAAAACTCTAGTGTTTACACTGTTTGGGTGCTGAACCGGGCCATCACTTTTGGGTTCCGCCGTCAACATAACTTTATCAACAACAGAAGAATTTGAGTTTTTGAATCTGAGAATAGCGATTCTTATGTGAATAGATTTTTTCCCCCTCCACCCCAATAATCAATATTTGGAGGACTGTTACATACAGGATATTATGTAGGTATGGTGGCATGTACAACCTCTCTTTCCACCTCTTGTGCTCTCCTTCTGACATTCCTTAAAGCCTCATACATACACATGATCTATGCCTACCTCCAGGTAAGGTACAGGAGCGATGGATGGGAAGGGATATTCCCTTAGCTGTCTCTCCTCATCCAGAAACTTGCCAGCTTTGCCGTTGTAAGCTGGTTGAAATAGGCCATAGTTGAGTACATCTTTCAGGCTCTGGTTGAGAGTACACAGGATCCGCTGCTTGGACAGCCAAATAGGAGCGTCCACATTGAATTTCATACATTTCTGCAAAGACAAGAGCAAAAAAGTGGAGAAGGTTAAGCGCATCGTCATTTCTCTAAATATCACATTTTGCCCTTCAGTTAAGTACAACTAAAAGATTGAATAGTGATATTTTACTGATTTACATAAATATAACATTTAGGTGCTGAAACATATTCTAGACTATTAAATAGGACCTCTTTCATCAGAGAGGCATTTATTGAACTTTCAATGTCATGCCTGGGAGAGAAGCTAGGCCTTTTATTGTAATAAGCAATTCACATAGGTATGGTAGTATTACCATTATCCATTACTTTTCACAAAAGGTCATCCTAAAAACGAGTGGTAGTTACCATACAAAGTCAACAAAACTGTAATATAGGCAAACGCTCTTACAAAAACACTCTTTATACCCATTTTTCAGCAACATAAATTTGAGTCTATATGTGAGTGTGCATTATTCATGCTCTGAAAATTAAGCGGTGCAATGTGTAACTGCTACACCAATGGCTGCAGTAGCTCTGTCTCCAGTCATAAATGAAACAGCTCACAGGTATGGATGCCCGTGGGAAACATGTGTAAAAGAGAATCCACTCGGTTAATTTGTGCGCTCTGATAAACACAGTATATGTGATACATAGATATAACCTTAGTACTACTCTCTTTTACATAAATTACTGATGTTAAAAGATGAGATAAAGGTTGGCTGACTGTTAACTGAACCTCACATACTGAGTATGTCTTGTTAAATTTAAAACTTGAAATAAATTACTATGCTATTTTCCAGTCTGTGAAGGACTATGATTATTGTGGCTGGGCAGAGCACTTCCCTCCAGTTACCACATTGTGGAGCTTGGGCTACAGACGGCAGAGAGAGCAGCGAGAGAGAGGGAGTGAGAGGGAGTGTGCAAAACCCACAAGTAATAAATCAATCAATGCTGCCTGCAGTATTGATTCAGAACCTCAACTCTATCCTGTTCAGCACCACTATGTGTCTGACACTCAGACACAACTGTTGAGAAATCACATCTTCACAACAATACAGCCAGGTACTCTAACAGTCCAGGTGCAGATGCACACAGCCAGCTCTGACTAAAACTTTTAAAAAAAGCATAACATAGTACAGAGAAAAGACAAGTGTCCCAGAAATGATGCTTGCAGTATTCTTGTCACGGGTTTGGGTTTGTGGGGTGTGTTTTGCTCTTCTCTGTAGTTTGCGTATGTATTACTTTGGTCATTTCTTTATTCGTAAGGTTATGAGTTCATCAGTGTTTCTAGTCTTGTTTTACTGTCTCTGTGTTCTTTGCTTTTGCTGTTTGTTAGCAAGTCACTTATGTTTCAGTTATGTTTCATTTTGTGACTCTCTTGTCATGTTTTACTTGCTGTGCTTGTCTCTGATTGTCTGAGTAGTGTAATTAGTTTCTCCCTCACCTGTGTATTAAAGTGGTTATCTGTTCAGTTGTTGCCAGTTCATTGTGGATTTAGTTGTGTGGATCTTGTGCATGTTACCAGTGTTTCTCGTGCCCTTGTGGATTTATTTACTTTCGTTGGACTTTGATTATTACCCCCTTTATGTTTTGATTTTCTTTGTGTTTCTGGGACTGTTTTCACCATTTGTAAAATATGACGCTCTGCTGACAGTGGACTTGACAAGTCTGTGATTGGTCATCCATCTGCTGCTACCACCGCCTATTTAATGTGAACGCGCTCACGGCTGGATCGGAAAACCCTGGGTCTTTCCGAAACTGCTTGCTACTCTTCGTACATAGCCTACTTCCACTCCGTTTGCGCGTTCATGTGGAGGGTCCGCCACATTGAGTGCCATCCGAAACCAATAAGGGCGGAGAAGGTAGTGGGTTGTTAAACCCTCAAATGCCGAGTGAGCACCAATGCTGGCTTGTTGAAGGTGTGTAATGCGGCATTCAGACCAAACACGAATTTTCTCTTCGCGACGCTTTCCTCGCATGAGAACATTCGCTGCAAGTGTTCACACACAAGGCGAGAAGGCGATTTTAACGCATAATGAATAAACACAACTGGAAAAAAGCTAATTTAATAAAAGCAGTTAACTCCGAGCTCCTCCTGCGAGTAAACAGCGTAGTTGTCGAAGTTGCAGAATCCGACCGACTACGCGGGTTTATTTGTCCAAAGGTTGCAGCGCTGCTCCCTGCTCCTCTCCCCCAAGTTTAGCAGCTCTCAGACAGCCAGCAGATTTTCAATCCCCCGCTCTGCCTGGCCCTCTCCACACATCGCTTTGAAGCCGTCGGTGATGTACGGACAATCTCAACACTGATAGGCTACCTCAGTGTCATGCGACTTTCTCGCTTGAGTTGAAAATATTCAACTCATGTGAATTCCTTCGCGTTGCCTTCGTGTCGCTGGCCGCGCCGCCTGACAGGAAATCGCGGCTCTACGCGTCTTTGCCTTGACTTTGTATGTAAACTCACCGCCCCAAACGCTCGCTTCGCTTTTGGTCTGAAAGCACCATAACACCCTTTGCTGCACGATGGGAGACCTTTCTGTCAATTTGCGTTCCGTGTGACCGGTTAACATGTAGAATTTTTTATTTCGAAACTACACTAACATTGTCACGTCACCATTCACAGGTTAACAACGTAGCCCATATGATTTATATTGAAATGTTGTATTTGTGAATGTAACATTTTTCATATAGGCTAAGTTAAAGAGGTTCAAATATATATTTGGCTTTTATTTACAATGATTATCAATCTTTTCATAAAAGAATATAATATTTATTTTTCGTAAATATATAAAGTCATGTTCTTAAAGAAATATTCGACATGAACACAAACACAAAATATTATTCGACACGAACAAAACACAAAATGAATGACAAATGCTTTCAGTTTTGTTATTTGATACACGTATTATAGCAGTGAGTGCAGCGGTAACGTCAGATCCTATTTATGGTGGAGAGAGACTGTAGTTGTCCGAAAGTTGTCGCTGTATTTAAACCCTACGCGGGGAGCTCGATTTGGCCTGGAGGGTGACCAGAGTTCACTCCGTGTCAGAGTGGAAGTAGCGAGGGTCTAGTTTCGGAAAGGCCCCCTGGGTTGAGTTGATAACCAGCTTCGTGGTACCGCTTATGCCGATCGCGATTGTTAGGGTTAGTTAAGTCAGATAATGAAAACATATCTGGGGTATGTTGAACTCGCTTTGTGGTACAGGCCCCAGGGGTGCTTCTCAAGTCTCTTATTTGTCGTTTCCTCGCTTGAACCAGAAGTTGCTCCGCTATCTTGCAGGCTGTGTCCAAAGCTCTAATAGAGAGCCTAAGTCCCTCCCCATCCGGTGGACCACCATGGAGCCTTATTTCGGAAAAATATTGTAGGTAGTCAATGGCAGGAGACAACAAATATTTTGATCCCGTTTGAATTGTGCCCTGAATTACACGTATGGTCTTTGTCGATTTAAAAGATACGTTTTAAAGTAAAGAAGGTGTAGTTTGATGTAAAACGGTTGAGATATAAGACTGTGAAAATACGTAGTTACAAAGACCACAAACCCAAAAGTCACGTATGTGGCGTCGTAACATTCTCTGTCAATGACTGAAGCTAACGTTACTGAACATCACACTTACACTTACATGAGAGGATGATGTGAAAAAGAGCCAGGAGTTGTTGGATTAAACACATCAGGTGAGATATATTTCTGCGTGGAATATAGCTACATTATCTAGCTAGTAGCAAGAAAGCAATGAACATTAGCTAGCTTTACCGCAACATGTTGGTGACATATATTGTGCGAGACGAGAGATGTAGTTCATTGAGCGGTTTCAGACAAAACGACATGTAAATTTACTGTTTTACAACTTTCGACTTTCTTGACTTGCAAAATTCTATTTTAAATTGACCAACATCATATGTGTAATTCAGGGTTCAATTCTAACGGGATAAAAAGATAAGTTGTCTCTCGCCATTGACTACCGTACATAATTTTCCCAAAATAAGGTCCCATGAGCCGGAAGTGGAAGTGAGTGACTTAGGCTCTGTATTTGCGCTCCGAGGAGCGAGGAACAAGGATTGAAGAGCGAGGATACACCAGTGCATCCTTCGCGGAAGTCTTTTACTGACCAACACGCCTCCTTACTGGTAGCCGTTATATTGATTGGACGCTGCAGCTGATCAGACAGATCTGATGCATTACAACAGATAACATTAACTCAAGTGCATCACTGCAGAGAGTTAGGCTATATCTGATTTGTTTTATGATTCACTGTCTAGTTAAAATCTGAGTTCATTGTAGGTCTGAACAACAAAAGCCTACCACACAACTTTCTTCATTTAGCCTATTAGAAAGATTTTATTTTTCTTTTATTTCTCCCATCAACTTTTATTATGGAGACAATTAAAGTCAGAGAAAATCGGAGAGTCTGTCAGCAAAAAACATTAATCATCATGTCTATTCAGTCACAGGTGAAGCTGGTCGTTTAGTCCAAATAGACGACTATTAAACATAGTAAACAAGTTAAGAGTCGGACAAGTCACTAAACTGCACTTAAGACTCTAATGAAGCAAGCAAAGGAAAATAAAGCCGATCCAGCCGATCTCACCTACTGCATCTGATGAAATATTGACAGCTCCGTGAGTAAAATCAGCTGACCAAAGTATGAATGAAAGCCGATGCGCTAAAAAATAAGCGTCGGATTGATATGATAGAACGCACGATCGATCAGAGACCAGTGATGTGACTTGCATAAATTTAATGTAGCCTATGCAGTAGGCTAGTGTTATAGGATATCAGAAGAACAAATAAACTGAAAGCCTAAAACTGATCATCGACTTAAGTGACATCATTTCAATTTCTCTTAAACCTTTAGTCTAATAAATCCCAAGACATCATATTCTGGGTTATTCAATAACAAATTTACAATTTAGAATCTAAAAATATAAATGCAGATAATGGGAGTATTGTGCCAGTAGAAATTATCCTGTGCCTCTGAGCAGGACAGAAAGCTATAACTATTCATGTGCAGGTGTTTGTTAAACAGGTAAAAGCTACAGAGAGAATCATGCTGCTGTGCACAAATAACTGAGACTTTATTAGTATCAGAACAGCGCACATGTGTGCAGACACAATCTCCATCAAGTCTCTACAGAGCCGACTGACAGCCGTCATCAGAAACAGACGTTGCTTCATATGGATGCAATTAAGAGACTTGAGAAGCACTGCAGGAGAGGTTTGAGAAACGCTGCATTAGATCATACACTGGGTATGAGCCTATAGCAGTTCAGGGGAAAGGAAACTGCAAAAATAGAAGCACTATTAGTGTTATGATCTATCTTATTGATAGAATGTGGCTGTGTGAAGCCTTAAAATCCAGGATTTACTAAAATGCATCTCATGACAGCCTATAAAAAGCCTGTGCTATTTACTGTAAACCATAAACACTATTATTCTTCATCATTCTGTTGGGATGCCTATATCTGAGTTGGTCTGGTTGCAGCACAAATTGTACAGATTAGCTTATATACAGCACTGTAGACAATTGCTGCACTATAACTGCCTATGGCTACTTTTGTTTTTAGAATACAAGAAAAGGTTGTGGTAACATGCAGCTCAATATTAAAATTCTTTCATCCACATACAGTACTGTATCTCTCCTCCAACCATTTTGACAAGTCAAAATAAGATCTATCTATACTTAAGCTGCGCTCAAACCTGTGCTCTGAACAGGAAGAGCCCTGCATTTGGACATCGGTATCATTAGGCTTCTGATTATAGGCCTGTTTTTCAAATAGTCAGACATACATTACAACCAGTTTTCTAATTTTGCCTGTGCTGTTTAAAAATAAAAGCCTACTGCTTGCCTTTCAACACTACCATATTAGTCATCTTTTGGAGGAATGTTTATATTACACATACACACAGGCAGTGGGGGCCAATTTGCAGCAACATCTCCAAACCTGAATCCTCCTGGCTGGCTGCTATTTTAATGAACACCTGGGAAACACACGAGACAGGAAGATGTTTTCCAGCCAGTGTAACAAAAACTAACATCAAATATAGCTTTGAAAAGCTGTGAAAAAGCTGCATCTTCACTTTGACATAGGTTGTCTTATTCATTAACACTGAGGAGGATGGAGGGTTGGAGACACTGAAGGTTTAGGATTAAGAAAGCCTCTTGGGACAGTCTTCTCAAACGGTGAGATCTTACCATCTAATAACAGACACATACACATCAAATGTCATTATGAGACTTAAAGAGATGAACCTTTGATCCTGTTTAGCCATCCCGCTTAGCCTAATGAGTCTTTTCTGTTGTGCGTGTGCATAGATATTATTAAAAATAAATGATTTTGATTTTGTTAAGGCATGAGACATCTTCTAAGATAAATGTTTACTGAATATCTGGTTCAGATCATGTTTTTTTTGTTTGTTTTTTTAACAACAAGGCTTCCATCCTTAACCAGAACTAATTTTTCACTGATTTCACCATACCTCAAACCAAAAGTCCACCTCAAAAACAAAAGCCATGGCAGTACCAATAAAACCTCCTTGTATTACAGAAAATGAAAACTGATACATACTGTACATGCAAAAGATAATGATAAAGATAATGATAATAGATAAGGGTGCTACTGTGGAGAGTACGCTGTGACAGATTTTAGACTTTTAAAAACGGAACCTTTTTAATACTGACTTTGACCAAAACCTGTTACCTCCAGGATTTGTCAGTGTCTAGACACTATTATAACACTGAGCAGAAGATACAGTATTTATGGAGAAAGCACACATTACATACAGTAGAAATTAGTGCTGGCCCGAATGTCATTTTTTGAGCTTGGAAGCTTCGACAGTAATTTAAAGCGAATAATCTAAGCTTCGACAGCAGCAGGGAGAGGGGGTTTTACTCGTGGCGTTACCGTTTGGATTACGCCAGCTGTAAGCAGGCTGTATTTTCTCGAGATACAGCTATGTATTTCATAGATTAAAGCAGAACAACAGAAGGATGAATGCCAAAAAAGTTCTGGCAATGACATGAGTGAGGGAGAAACCTGACGGGGGAGCGATAACGAACGGCGATCACTGACAGTGTGTGCATGTGTGAGAGAGAGAGAAAAAGAGAGAGCGCTTTGTTTCTTTATTTGCATGTAGGCTATATAATAACAGCACGTTATTATTACTAAAAGTTGTGTTTAAATTTTCCCTCTCTTAGTCCCAAGTGCCGGACTAAGAGAGGGAAGAGACTGGAGTTAGATAAGAGTAATATTTATTGCACGGTTGAAGTGTTCGGAAATTGAGCTGGGGAAGAGTGAAGGAGACTGGAAGACTAGATGCTGCAGAACCAAGTCGAGCAGGTCCAGAACAGATCACGGATATGTTAACCGGGCGGGGGGTCCAGGGAGAGCAGACGGGATGAGCACCATTTCCGGGATGAGCACCGTTTCCGGTAGCGGGAAGAACCAACATATTATTATGTAAAATTCGCTTTTAACTTTTTTTTTTTTACAGCCTACTAAATGTTCTTATACCCCATAACTGCCACACTGCCATTGTCATCACTCAGTTTAAAGTGCTCCCACAGAGCTGAGGGCTTAATTTTGTTCACTGCTGTGGGCGAAGGTCAGGTATGCGGGGGAAAAAAATCAATATTCGAATCCCAAATTGTGTACCCATTGAGCGAATATTCAAATATTTGGGTCCAGCCCTAGAAGAAATCAGAAAAATATAAATAAAAATCCTTGATTTCATAAACATTTGCTGCTTTGCATCTACTTTTGTCTGTGTCCTCAGCACTATGAATTCATTGCTGAGATACTAAACATGCACATCTTCTCATATAGCTTTTAATAAAATACAGTCAGACAGAGTAAGGCACTGGTTATTACTTATATCAATATAGAAGATGAGTTACAACAAGGGAGGGACATTAAAGAGCTTTTTAAACAATGCAAAGGACCTTGAATTATTCATTTTAGTTATAAGAGACATCTTGTTATCAATTAATTTTCGTATTTATCTACTTGTTGTTTTTGATATATGCTTCCTCTAGTCTATTATATGTGTTGGGTCCTCTAAGTGGCATCTTTCAGTGTGAATACATCATACAAGCAATTGAATGCTTGGTGTCTTCTCTCATTGTACAAATAACAATGCACTTGTGCACAGCATTTTCAAGCACACATCTAAAACAGGGAAAGTGATCAAACTCTATAGGTTGACTTTTCAGTTTTCTTACCAACCACATCTGTTGTGCTGCCACCTTGAGAACTAAAGTCAAGGTTATTTTGCACAAGATGTACATTTATGTCATTGTGGGTTTGAGTCGGTGTGCATCGCTTGTCCTTAATCTGTGTTTGTCTGTTTGTGATTAAGTTGAGTTTGCCTGAATCCACATTGTTACGGCTGTATGTGCTTCCCTGTGTTGTTTGTCCCTCTTCCTCTTCTGTCCTTTCTAGTTCTGCCCTAAGTGTGCTCCATCTGATTGCTAAATGAGGTGCACCTGGGGCCTGTAACACAAAGCAAGTTCAACATACCCAGGATCTCTTCTCATTATCTGGCTTAACTAACCCTAACAATCGCAATTGGGATAAGCGGCCATGAGCGGGTTCACATAAGAGAGGCGGTGGTAGCAGCAGATGACCAAACGCAGACATTCACTGGCATCAGAGCGTCATATTTTACAAACGAAGAGCAAACTGTAACACTACAGAAATACGACATGGTCTAAGTAGCACGGCTACAGCTGACACTTGCAGGGAGACAGAAAATCGCAGACAGTGTGATTGCCTAAATGAACAGACGTAGTCTATAATGCGTTGATTTGATGTGTTCTTATGGCGTCTATGAAAATATCAGCCTTATTCTTTCAGCTCGGCTGTGTGTCGACGTTTCCACATTAAAAGACTCGGTCATTGAATCTGTGGTCGTTCCACCTCACTTTAAAAAACTTGAAAAATTAGATTAATTTATTTAACACAAACATTGTTCTAAATTAACTTCATAAAGCAATGAAACAAAAACTCCATTCATGCCATTAAAGGTGCTCAAATAGTGGTTGAAAGACTGAATTGCAAAAAGCGGGGCGGAACATGACCAGTCTCTGTGGTAGGCCTATAAGATAGCTACTAACGTAAAATAAATAGCTTACAGTTATATTAAAATTAATCTCAATATCCCTACCAAACTGCTCATAATATTCAGCCTCACATAATAAAAAATGAAACCCATTTATTTTAACGACTGTGACAGGCTGTGTGAAACGGTCTGGGAAGCAAATAAAAAATATAAAACACATTTCAAAGTAGTAGTAGGTTTACTGTAAAAACCTACAAGAAGCTTACAAGGCTTTTCAATCAGTCTCTGTAGGATGATATTGCTATACAAAAGTTTCTCCACATCACCGCAGCAAACATAAAAGCAGCCTATAAAACAGTCTGTGGGATCTCATTTTCCAAGAGAGCTGATTGGTCTGTAGGCGGCGTTTTTATAGAGTTGATCTCTTATCTGGAACATAAGCTGTTCAGCATAACTTACTATGGCGATCTACCGCGTTAAGAAGTGAATAGCCGTTGTGGTACTGAAAACCCAGGGTTAACCCTGAAGTTACCTCAATAAGCTCAAATCCTGCTTCGTGGTACGGGCCCCTGGTCTGGGAATGAGGCACTTAAAAGCATCAGAAGACAGAGGCTTTTGGAATAGGGACTGTTGGTCTTGCTGCCTCTCTGTCTGGGATTTTGTGTTTTGACTTTATGCTGTTGGCACTCTTGATTTTTTGTCTTCGTAGTTTGTATGTCTTTTTATGTTAATAAATCCCATGAATTTGATTGTTTTATAAGGTGTTTTTTCTGTGGATGGCTTGGGTCAGTGTTTAAGTGTTCAACCTGTAGGGCTGCCTAAGGGTGATGCATAACAACATAAACACAACTGACGTTAGAATGAAACCCTCACACCTCGTAAAGCATTCTGTCCACTGCATCAAGACTCCTTTCCTGCCAGCGCTTCATCCCACCTGAGTGCTGACACTGTTTTGGTAATCAATGAAGCATCAGCAGTACAACTTTAATTTAACGGCATAAACCTAATCTCTGTTTCATAAAATAAGTACTTTGGTGCTTAATACTAAAACCAGTGATGGTAATTATTTTTCAGACCAGCTCACCTATAATTTTAAAATCAAGAGGTAGTCACAATTATCCTTGATTGATTCAACAGGTATGCCAGATTTTCTTCCTTAATTAACACAGTTATAAAATGCACAGTAATTTGTATACAGCTGCTTAATGTGGATAAAGAACATGTTCTACCCATTGCAATATTAAACATATCCAGTGCCAATATGCTTTAACTACTTTTTAAGGCCAAACATTAAATCACTTTAAAACTGAACAATATAATCCCTCACCTGTGGTATTTATTACGTTTCATATTTAAAAGAAATTATAAACTTACATCTTCCCTGGCTGAAAGCAACTACCTGCCTTTTATTGATCTCTATTCGAGTCAAAGAGTCTGAGAACACCATCAAACATAGACATTATGATTTAAACATATTAATTATGATAATAACTAAATTCAATCTAATTATATAGTAATACACACATATTAGTATTGTCTGCACCCTCTAACCCATGTCCTTTAGCTCCTGGCGCTCTTAAAGACCATACACACCAGTGTTTTCACATATTTTGGCTTATTAAACCACATCCCAGGACGTAACTGACACCTCCTGCACAACTTAAACTTTTTACACCTTATATAACAAAATAATAGAATTCACAAGTGCTTAATCTGTGACTGCAACTCATTAAGTATTCATTTTACACAGGTATGATGACCAGTCCCACTCCCCATCACCAGTCACCATCTGATGTATTAAAAATATAAATGGATATTAAAGAACTGAAAATCAATACATCTGTTTAATCACTATGTCAGTATACAGTAGCAGACCCTCTACCCTCTGTCTCTGCTACCACTGAAAATCAAAAACATACAGTCGTACAAGGCACAGGGCATTCATGGGATTTATTAACATAAAAAGACATACAGACTACGAAGACAAAAAATCTCTATCCTCTATCCTCATGAGAGCTTGGGTCTTGTCTTGTCAGTTACACACAATTTTGTAGCACCTAAAGCTATATGACTTAACTTCCAACGACCAACGATTCACTTAAAATTACTGTCTGGATTTCCACTGATAAATCTACAGTCTCTCACTCTGCGTGTTCGATGACACGGAGGTCTCTCTGGCCAAAAGAGTAATTGCTGCAGTGTACTAGAACGTTTATAACTTCATCAACAATGTCAACTGAACTGCACAGCAGAGACACTGGTACGATAAAAGTAACTGTCCCTCAGAGCATAACTCCCCACAGACTTTTATTTACACAAAAGCCAGTTGGTTAATCAATATGTAACTGTCACTGTACCCACACTTTTTCATCAACCATTAGATATTTGCTATTTTAAATAAATTGTTTCAGAAAAGTCAAGTTACTGTGAGGTCCACAACTGCCAAGTTTCTTTTTCCTAAGACTATTGGTGAACAGCAGGTTCTGTTGACATATTACAGTGTGTAGATGTAAGAGACAAGGGGAAATGCTGTGTCAGTATAGGTACTGTCCATATAGTTCAAAGTGTAACATGTGTGATTTTTAGCTGTTTTAGAGTAAATCGGATATTCAACTGGTTTGTTGAGGTTTTAATATGAGAAAAGGGGACCCCTTCCCCAAATGTAAGTCAACAAAACAAGGAAAAACAACTTGTATGGGCCCAACTATCAGAAAAAGCACAATTTGTTTCTTGACAGTGAAAGAGTGTTTCGGTGCACATGACTTTCTGTGTTCCTTGGTCACTTGACAGTTGTTTGATGATTCCCACTGAGCCTCATTGATCACAGTGATCTTAAAGTTGCAGCAATAATTCCTCTGAAGCCTCGGTTTACATGGCCTACTTCTGAGCCACTCTTTCCGAAACAATCACCATACCTCTCCATCTGTCACTCCTGGCACTGGAATCTTCTGTTATGAATTCATGAAGAAATTTAAATGTTTATTTTTTTTTAAAAGGACCCACGTCTAGACCTGCTCTATATGAAAAGTGTAATGAGATAACTGTTATGAATTGGCACTACGTAAAAAAATACGGTACTATTGTCTTTTTATTAAATACCTGATTAATCATAAAGTTTTCACACCACACTTAAAAAAAGTCACAAATTAACAGTAAGGTTGCTCTAATTTCCTGAAAGCCATTGGGATACAACTGGTTAATGGTTAAAAAACTAATGTTCTGTATCACAGGCTCATCTTTTAATCTGATGTGATCCATCTGTTGCTATGTGCTGTTGCTTGGAGAAATACAAACATTTATATTACATATAACTTTATATCTACAGAGGGAGCAGGTCCTCTTCCACGGAATCAGCCATGTTGCACCTCCATGTTGCTACGGTAGCCCAGGACAGACAAACCAAACTCTGGCTCTAGAGAGGGCCTTTTGCATTTTTTTCACAGTTTTGTGGCCACCATATGTTCCCTTACATGCTTGGAAGGGCCACTAAATCATATACACTAGTCATTTAATTACATCATAACTCCAATGTTCACAGAAATGCCTCTGCCCTAGATGTGACAAAGTGGGGCATCCACTTCCACTCGCTAATTCAATCTGAGTATGCAGGTAGCGTCAGTTAAAGTCTGCAAGGGTTTGGCGCATTGGGCATAGTATCCTGAACACTGACATTAGCCCGTGCTGTTCACATGAAGTCTGGAAATGAAACATTATTCTGGCCTTGATGATGAAGGTTTTCTAATATCAAGAACAACAAACAGCAAACTGTAGTCATAAATATGTTTAAGATTAATATTCAATGAATTCGAGCCAAAACAAACACCATCAACCCGAATAGACAGTCCACTGTTCAAGCCAAGAGTGACAAATAATGATCAGAAGAATAGTGGCAGGAATAAATAAAATGCCTATTGGTGCAGTGAAGAAGATGACTAGTGTAGATTTGCTAGGTGGTGTTTCATAATCCATACTTTAAAATCCAATTCCATTTAAAGGATTTCAGGACAAGTACCAAATAATTTAGAGTATTGTCACAACACAAATGAGGTTTCATAGTCTTTTAAGACAGCAAATTTAATTGAAAAAAAAAAAAATAAGTGAAGAGTATTTCCATCTCCAATAGAAAATAACACTGCCTAGAGTCAACACTGTGATTTGATTTGGTCTCCACATGTAAACTGTATGATTGCTGTTGAGAGGGGTTCTGGAAATGGAATTGCTGTTGCCCCCTTTACAGCAGAAGAACATGAGCTATTGTGGTTGTTGACTGCTTTCTGTTGACTAAATTATTATTTTTCTTTGTTTCTCAATGTCAAATGAGTCAATACTTTTACAATTTGCACATGGCATACCTAATTTGTTCATAATCCAATGAGACCAAAATTAAGACTACAGTTTTTTTATGTTTAATAGGGAGGGAGTTGCTGTTAAAGCGAAAATGTGTGCTGAGATAACCTGCCACAGGTAATTTAAGTGTCTTTCTAATAAAATGCTCTGCTCGCCTCTGTTCTCTCGGTTTCCTTTTATTTTGCTGCTATGCTCCACACACACACACACACACACACACACACACACACACACACACACACACTTTGAATGAATGGACAGGTATTTTACTGTATATGCTGTGGTTTTTTGGTGCCATTGAAAACAAGGGTCTTGCCCCAAAGTGTCCCAGAGGTCTAAATAAAGACTATGAATGAATCTGTCCTTCTCCCCGGCGGTGCCTTTGAACTGCAATGCAGTGCCAGCCAGACTGGATACCACATTCTAAGCATGTAAGGGGAAGAGAGAGTGAGCGCAGCAGAAAGAAGACAAACAAATGGAGTGATTGAACCAGAGAGAGAGAAAGAGCAGGACAGTGAAAAATGCCATTACCCCATTTATTGAGTATATGCAACTGTGTATGTGTGCGTTTGTGTGTCTGCCTGCCAGTCGATCAAAGGGTTCTGTTTTGACAGCACAATCACAACAACCTTTGCAAAGCATTAGGTGGTGGCGAATACAGGATGAAAATGTATTGTCATTGAAATTTCTTTCCACCAAATATGTTGCCACTCTTCTAGTTCTTAGCAACTTTGGGGACTTTGAACTCAAAAGACTTAGACAAACAGTGATAACTTCTGTCATACTGCAAGTACAGATTTATTTCTAATGCAGCACTGCCTACACCAGATATGGAGGCCATACTGTGTCAAACCGAATTATGACAATGTTTAAATGAAAACATTATTGACTTATGACAAATGCAAGTGGTGGTAGAGCAAGTGGTTATCAGAGACTCACTTTAACAAGCTGTCTTTAAAGCTAGGAAAGGCAACGCTTAAGAACTAGCAAGACAGTTGAATTTTGAAAGTATGCAAATGGGAAGAAAATCCCTTCCCCTCCTTTCTGGTCTCTATCCACAGCCACTCCCCCAAAACACATTTTCATGCGCAGTGAGCATAGGTAGACAAGCAGGTAGGTAAGATTTCTGGCAGAAAGGCCAGCCAGTCATTTCATTCCAGCCCGATCTCTTCCCAGGGCTTCAAATACCAACTCTTTGAGACAGCCTGACAAAGATTCCCTGGGCTTTCCAGTAACTCCATTGTCTACCGTCTGCCATCTGAAAGAAAGTCAAAGTTGAGTTGTGTTGTGAACAAACAGTGTGGATTTGTGCATTTTATATCAAATAAATTTGGAGACTCAAAATTCCTTCTCTCTCTCTCTGAGAGAAAGAGGGGGGGTGAGATATCAACCCTCAACAGAAGAGACCCCAAAGGAGGAGGTGAAAGGTTTGCTTTCCCTAAGTGCTGTTTCTGGGCAGATCGATCGTAAAACTGGCCACCTTTGGCAGCAGCTGAGACAAGGCTCGGTGCCTGACTGTTAAAATGACAAAGAAACACTAACCAGAAATTAGCTTTCTACTGAACAGCCTATCACAACTCTTTTTAAGAGAGGGCAGGAAACCCAAAACTGCCCCCCACACACGTAACCATGGCAACTGACCTCCCTCTTTGTTTAATTATCTCACATCAATGGATATTCTCCTCTTCACACGAGAAACTCCAGGACACCAGAGGAGGACAGACCTGAAAAAGCATTACCTTGTTTAATTAAATAATCTTTCAGTTACTTAACTAGGTCTCTCCACTCCATTTGAGGAGTTGTTACCATGTTGTTGTTGATATTTGTTGAATCTAAATAAGTTAATTTTGCAGTGTTTTAATTTCCAGCAAGGATCCTTGACATTTCTTCATTTTATGTTGTAACCAATGCTTTGTTCCCAACACTTTCTGACGCTTCCATTAGAAATTATATGATAAAGAAATGTCATCCTATACTACTCGATTAATTTTCCAGCTCGAATTTAATGTTAAATCACTAAATTCCCCAGCTCCGGAGCTAAGGGTTGTTTAAAGAAGCTCAAAGTTGAATATCTACTCCTCATGTAACCAGAGCTCCCCAAGTGGACAAAATAAGTATTACATGCCATCGTTCTGAAATGACGTTTAATGAATCAATGTCGCTCTGTATTTACCTGTTCATAATCTGATGCCATTCGTGTAACTTGCTTATATTCTCTAAATAAGAATGTGTATTATTATTATTGTACAACCAATATTATCCAGGAAGCTAGTTAAGTTCCTCACATGTGATGTGATTCCTATGAAATGCTAACCTTTTAAGGTTTAACTACTGACAACTGTTTTCCTTTTTATCAAATGCTTAAAACTAAGAACGGTATAACCGTTTGACAATCAAGGTTTGACTGTGGGAAGATAGTTGATTACAATACGCGCAAATAGATTTTTGAATAGACATATTAAAAGTTTTTTAAAAAGTCTCTCTGAAACCGGAAAGAAGCCCTCAGGGGAACAAAGGACTGCCCTCTGGGAACAACGCCCCAACAAACAAAAGCAGCGACACACGCTCGCTTGCTCTCTTCTCTTGTTCTCTTGGTCCTCTTGCCCTCTTCACCTGCACTTCGCCACGCACCCAGCATGCTCCCTCTAAGAAGCGAAGGCTCTTTGTTCGTTTCAAGCCCCACACGCGAAGCGCCACGACCTCGGCTTTTCCCTCGTTTCACGCAACTTACTTGCTTTTTCTTTTCTTTTCTTTTGTTTGGTAAAAGTTATCAGACCGTCAAGTTACACTAGTTTAATTCAAGAACGACGAAGTTCTTTTTAAGCTTTATTCGTCGAGCTAACTTACACTGCTCCCACCAAAGCCGGACCCAGCCAAGTGGGCCTGCCAGCAGTAACAAAGGACGACCAAACTTTTAATCCGAGCCAGGGTTGTAAAGGCCCCCACTGCAAGTTTCTTCAATAAGCCGACCAAGACGGACCTCCGGAGCAATTCCCTGGCAGAGAAAGCGACAGCTTTAAGTCGTCCTAACCGAGAACGCACGGAACTCTGCCAGCGTGAGGCCACCGACCAGCAACCCAGCTGGGAGAAACGACAAGCAGTAAGACCAAACCAAGGCATTCTGTGATCAGTGATGTCCAATAGTCTGTTAATCCAGTATCTTTAATCCTTAAAACTCCTAGACAAATTTAACCGAGTTAATGTCATCTAATTGATTTCATTAGTTCTCTTCCGCCCTATGAATCAAATTCTCCCCACAATAGAACTCCACATTCTCATTGTTTATTTCTTTGATGTATATTTAACCGCATTTATATTCACCCTTAGTTAGTTAATAAATTTCACCGTAATCACAGGAATTGTGTGTGTGTATTGCTTAACTCCGAGTCCCTGTCACGAGAATTTACTACTTCGATATGAAACTGACTGATTGATTTAAGATAATTGAGCGATTATGAACTAACTGATCACTAGTGAATGAATGTGTAATTATTAACCATACATAGGGAATCCCAAGACCCTAATATTCTCTGAATATTAAAATTCATAATTTTGTATTAATTCTCATAAGTTTATTAAAACTCATAAGTAGACATGCTACAGTTGTAACTTACATAATGTTACATACGTGACTTATGTCATGTTATGTACTTATTTCAATCAAGCGGGAAGCTTCCGGTCAGCATACTGATGCGAACGCGCAAGCCCCTTAAACCTGAATTCTATCTAACGACTGGAGGGGGCGACTCCTCTGGTTGCAAAAAGAAGTCCCGTTCCTTTAGAAATAATGGTAAAATGAGCCTACTTCACAGCTCAATAATTACCTCAGTAAACACATTCCTAATGACTTTATGGTCTATATCACTAGTTTCATGTCTTCCTCAAAAAGGCATCTCATAAGGACGCTGAAGGGTACCTTGTGTGTCAAATACAGATGCTTTATCATGCTTTCTCAAAGCGTCGGTATTTGATGCCCTGGAATGAGAATGTGTTGTTCATTTGCACCGAATGAAATGCATGTGTGTCAAACTGGGTAAATCCTCACTGAAATGGCCAGTGAGTGATCATCCTATCTAGCTAGCCATGTTCAACCATGTGTAACTACATTCTACTACAACAAAGCCTTGATCCTGGACATGTATTTAACGAGAGTAGTAATGCCACACAAGCTCCAAGAAAAAAAGAAAAATGACAAAAGGAAAATAAGGTAAATGTTGAGACGTTGTATGTATGTAAGAGCTAGTTCTCTTCCTGTATGCTGTCCAGTCTTTTATCATATTACACTATGTATGCACACATTCTATGGACAGATTATTTTGGAGCTGAATAATCATTAACCAATTAGTTAACTAAAAACAAACTATTTTAATAATAATCATTTGGAAAACATGCCAGAAATTTGCTGGTTCCAGGTCAGACAACACAACACATTTGAAGATAGTATGGGCAACAACTTTTTGACATTTCATAGACTTAATGAGTCACTGAGAAAATCATCTGCAGATCATCAGCAATGAAAAGAATTGTTAGTTGCAGCCCTAGGTTCTTCCTAATGGACCACATACATATTTATGATTTTCTATGGTTAAAAGTTCTTTTCATGTTCTAGAAATGTAGCTGTTTCTATTCTAATGACTAGAATAAGCTTGAATTCTACACAGTCCATGAAAGCATCAGAGCCGTACAGCCTTGGTACAGGCAGACACTCTTATGACACTAAAATTATCTCGCAGGTAAAATAAAAATAAAAAACAGCTACAGAGAGCTGGATGGGCTTACTTCAAGATAAGAGTATATTAGAGGACAAGAATAAGCCACAGCAGCGGGCATATGTTTCAGTGGAGAGAGAGTCAAGTGAGGGGCTTGACTACACTGCAGAGACGTGGCTGGTCACAACACTTAAGCTGCAATTTTTCATGAGAAATGCTGAATCACATTCTTCTGCCAAAAGTTTGTGTCCCTTTTTGTTGATGTGCAGCCTGTGCGGTCTTGTTGTGTGTTCATCAACTCATTCACACAATGGTTGAGATCAGGCACTCTGGGGTACAACATTCTTCTCTTCAGTCTCCCTCTCGTCTTCGCACTCTTTCATCAAAGGCCGAGCCTTGATCTTTTGTCTGCTTAAATTAGAGACATAAGTGAAGGATGATGGGACAGGAGAGTTAGGGCTTGAGGGAGGAGATGAGAGACAAACTGTAGGTCACAGCTGTGGAGCGTGGTGGGACAATGAACAGAGGAAGCGTGACGGAAGACAGAGAAGGCTGTGTGTGTTCAATTAATCACTATATTAGATGGCCTAAAGCTAGACATGGTTCGTTGGGTATTTGGAGGGTAAAGCTAACTAGACTTAAAGGTGTTATTTTGTTTTAATGTCTCTAAGAATCACAAATATATTAATTCTTACTAGGGCTGCACAATTAATTGCAATATTATCAAAATTGTAATCTGGCCAAGTGAAATAGTCAAATCACAGGAGCTGCAAATCTTTGATGAAGGTAAAACAGCATTATGATGAAGTACTGTAGTGCTCCAGAGATGCCATGGTACATACAAATCCTGTTCTCCAGGTGTAAGAAAACATGTTTGTTTGGTACAGACCCCAAATAATGTCACATCCTCATGATTTTTACCATATCATGCAGTCCTAATTATTACCAGTCATGGACAAAATTACTCCTGCATGTCTGTCACATAATGAACAACTTCTCCCAGAAAATTGTTGCAATTATAAATGACATCCCAAAATGGACTGGATTTTTTATTAATTATTGGCACCTTCAACTTAATATTTGGTAGCCCATTGGAAATATAACTGAAATCAATCGCGTCCTGTAGCCATCAATGAGTCTCTTACACGTCTGTACTAGAATTTTGGCCCACTCTTCTTTTGCCAACTGCTCCAGGTCTTTGAGATTCGATGGGTTCCTTATCCCAGCTGCTGCTTTGAGATCTCTTCACAGATGCTCAATGGGATTTATATCTGGACACATTGCTGGTTACTTCAGAACTCTCCGGTGCTTGGTCATAAACCATCTTTGGGTGCTTTTTGAAGTACACTTAGGGTCATTTTCCTATTGTAAGACCCAGTGACCTTCTGACACTGGGCCTGACATTGCACCCCAGAATTCTTTGGTGGATTTCATAATGCCATGCACAGAGTCAAAACATCCAGTGCCTGAAGCAGCATAGCAACCCCGAAACATCAGTGAACCTCTGCCATGTTTGGTTGTAGGGACTATGTTCTTTTCTTTAACGGCATCATTTAATTTTCTAAAAAACAGAAGAATGACGAGCTTTAACAAACAGCTCTATTTTAGTCTTATCTGTCCACAGTACATACTCTCAGGTTTTTGGCTCCCTCATGTAAGTTTTGTTTCTGTGTCAGCAACGGGGTTCTCCTGAGTCTCCTACCATAGCGTCCCTTTTCATTCAGATAGTGAGGGATAGTGCGAGCTGACACTCTTGTACTCTGTGTCAGCAGGTCAGCCTGAATTTGTTTGGAAGTTGATCGAGGTTCTTTATCCGCTATTTAAACAATACTTTGTTGCAATCGTTTAAATATTTTGCACCTTCATCCACATCCAGGGAGATTAACTACAGTGCCACAGGCTGTAAACTTCTTCACAATGTTGCGTACGGTGGACACAGGAACATTAAGATGTCTGGATATGGACTTGTAGCCTTGAGATTGCCCATGCTTTTCCAAGATTTTGATTCTCAAAACTATTTCCTCTTTTTCTTTTGCCCATGCTCAGGGTGATGCACACAGTGTCCGCACCGTGCCCGGTCGCTCCACGATCTCCTGTCTCTGTCCCTGTACGCCCCATTCCCTCTTCGATACCTACAATGAGTTGTGTCGCTATTACAACCAGAGCACTGTGAACGGTTCATGATTGTTCCCTCTGGCTGGATGAATTTTACGCGTGATCCATGCACTACTGCAGCTGGGGGCTCTCCGCAGCGTCACGCAACTTTCTAAATTCTTCCCTCTCACGGAGAAAAGTTGTCAGGTCGAAACGAAATTTGCTTTATTAGCAGGAATGTTAATATAACAGTATTGCCAAAGGTAAATGAAAATACAAAAATTCTATTCATATAGTTCATCGAATAAATAAAATAAATAATTGTATTTCAATACATTGGATATAGAATAATATTATCTAATGTTAATTTCTCTACATATTCTTTCATTACCACTGTGTCTCCTTCTGGCAACAATAACAGAAGCCATCTCTGCACAACAGTTTGCACCTTTCTCTCGAACGTATTGCGTTTAGATGCTTGGTAGATCACATTGCGTGTAGTAAATAAATGTATTTGCATGTTACGCCCCAAATTGCATATTCATTAAGGCAAAAGTACTAAATGAACAACAGCTGCTATCTTATGCTTTTGAAAGATGTCACTCTGCGTGCACACCGTTAGTAGATCAGCTTACATGCTAATTTGCTGGTGATATCAAGTTTGCACACGTTTTTACTCACGCAAACCTTTAGTAAATCAGGCCCTAAATCAGTGCGCTATTTTTATTTTGGTAATGCCACAGAAATGAGGCAAAATGCATAACGCTCAAAGAGAATTTTAAACAAGTGAGGGTTTATTTTGAGTGCAAGGCAATGTGAACACAAGTTCAAGTAAGTGCAAACAGGTCAACTAAGTGGAAACAAACACACATCACATCATTCCACATCTGAATTTAAAACACGGCCCAAAAGTGCCTTACTAATTACGATGTGTTGTTTGTATGTGTTTGTTCATGATTATGCAAGCAAGAATGATGCATGGAGCAGGACATGACTACAGTATCTCTAAAGGCACAGATGGCATCCAGTCACAATAGAAAGAGACAGGTTATTGTTGTTGCCTCTTAGCAAGAAATGATGCATCGACAGACAAGAGAAAGGAGAGTGAAGCGTAGTGGTAAAATGAAGTGAAAGAAGAAGAGCGGAGTGCTGAGATGATGGAGTGTAATGACTCTCATACAGCCATGTCTCCATCTCCCCAAGACCTCTGGCTGTCGCTGCCCAGATGACATATGCACTAATTAACAGTGCTGAGCCTCCTACTGGATCTGGAAAGAGCTGAGAGTCCTAACCAATGCCCTAAAGCGATAATACAGTTTACTAGTATAGCTAACATTTGTTTGTCCCCTTGTGAACCGGATCATACAGCGAATGAGTTAAGCAAGAGAGTTCTTCCACCAGATACTACTGTACGGTACGTATTGATGGTTATTATGCTTGCAATCAACTATAGATAACCTTGGGTTTATTTGACAGAAAGATTAATAAATGAACTGCCTCTGCCTTCTACTTATATCCTCCCCAGGCTCTCTGCTCTTTGGGTATCCTTCTGTTTGGCCAGAGTCCAAGATGATAACAGGTGCATATGTTTCTCTGTCTCAATCTGAGGATCCTGTAGGAGTAGACTCAGCAACGGGGACATAAACTAATATTGTTTCATCTTTCAGCCCTCCATATTTTATAGCACAGTTAAAGCAGCAATTTATAATAGATGAGCAGCAAGAGATAGCACATGTTAGTGCCTGACATGTGACTGACTCGCTTTCTGTCTCTTTATACCTCCCGATTACTGAGTCTATTTATTTCTGCTTCTCTTTCTGTCTACAATATGTTTATTTCAATATGCTACTAACAAAGATGTTAGATCAAACAATATTTTCAAAAAGCATCCAAATATAACCCTCTGTATCCACAACCGTAGCCTGTTAATCAATGTGTTTGAACAATCAAATAGTCAATCTGCATATTCTAGATCTAAAAAAAAAGCTTTCAATAATGTACAAGTTCAGACAGCGATCAATTTCGGGGAACTTTAAGCCAGGGTGAGCTCATCTTACACTCTTGTCAGAAGAGCACCAGAGTGTAGCAGAAGACAAACACCATGTGATATTAAACATGACATCAATGGCATCAGGCTACACATTACAT
The DNA here is from genome assembly GCF_014851395.1 of Micropterus salmoides. Lineage (NCBI taxonomy): Eukaryota > Metazoa > Chordata > Actinopteri > Centrarchiformes > Centrarchidae > Micropterus > Micropterus salmoides. The sequence continues at coordinate 1,583 of NW_024043125.1, read as the reverse complement.
TCACTGTAATACAGGGGACCTGGCATGCAATTTCACACCAGAAAGATGTGTCACAGCAGTGCGCACACAAGAAAGAATTGAGAAGCATATTCATCAGCAACAGCAGTGATCAATTCTCAAGATATCCTTCTTTGTTAGGGAAAGGTTTTATAATATGTTATGCTGTGAATAAAACCTTTAATGAACAAAGTGAAAAGCATTTTTATGATATTTTGCTGAAATACATGCATGACCTTTTCTTTAATAATATCAGTGTGGAAGTGGAAAGAACGTGGCCATTACTTTGTTGGGCAGAGAACAACTTCCAAAACCTTGAGGTTATGCTGATGAAATTTGTCACAACGAAGTGTGATAAGTGAAAAAACAGTTTCCATAAGTTTCTCATTTGAGGTGATAAATCAGAAAAGAGTATGAAAAGTTTAACTTTTAATTACACCACCCAAACTCAAATTTGTTGTTCAGTAGGGCTGAACGATTAATTGCATTTGCGATATTATCGCAATGTGATAAAATGAGATTTTCTAATGGCCAAGGCTGTAATTACACTCTGGTCACATGACACCCAAGAGTAAAGCAGTTTGCAGACAAAGCATCAACTTTGCACGTTACACTGTACCTTGACTTGTTTTTGTACAATGGCTGACACTACAGAAACTTAAATGTCGCACAGAGAATAAAAGTAGCACCAGTGGTGGTGGTGGGTGAAATCGTCAGGCCATCCCTGCTTTGACGGACAGTAAAAATGCACAACAGAAAGATGCGTGTAGTAAGGTAAGCGTATTGTGGCGATCGGCGCCTGTGTCACACACACAACCACCAGTCAGCTCAGAAAATATCTATGAAACAGCGTTTCAAACTAAACGCACAAGTCCAAAAGAGGCCCAGTCTGTCCTGAGTTACAGCCTGGTTACAGCCAGTGTGCTGTTCACCAGCATCGAAGGCTGCGGGGGAACTCCAGGTGTTGTTGGAGAATTACTAAGCTTGTCTATTAAACACGAGAGGCGTCACACAACTTTTGAACTGAACCTCAAACTGAGTATTTTTTGTTTGCTTACTAGGATATAGAAAGATGGACTCCTAGGAGATTTGAACTGAGATAAGGACTCATTAATTGCTGGTTAAACTGTGGGTTCTGTATTGAGCGCTTACTGTATAACACACTGTGGTGAACATATTATCATATTATTTAATGCCATGACTTGACTCTCAAATTATCTTTCTCATATTATTATAATTTGATACTTCTTCTCCACCATTGCTCATTATAATAATTCATGCATCACCTAATTTCATCATAACACAGGCCTGACTCACAAGAAAGAACAGTGTAAGTGTATGTTTAATCTATCTAATATTGTGTTGGTCAAACTATACACTGATTTACTGCTTGTCCGTTTTGAATAATACAGGAGGTAAAGAGCTTAAAAATGTATTGCATATTAAATCACAATCGCAACATTGGTAGCCCTAGTATTCACTGTGGTGTGCTAATATATCTCACACAAGTCCTTCCTCTCTGTTTAGCCTTGTTAGTTATATGCTAAATAACTAAATGCCGCCAAATCTTTCAATCTCATTTTTGT